>NC_064408.1:98432500-98685000 GCF_023375975.1 Astyanax mexicanus
AGATTTACTGTTTTAGTTTTTTGATGTTTTTGTTTGACTCGGGGGACAGACACAGTCTGAATACATTGGTATCTAGGTAACGTCTCTTTGCAGCTCGCAGACGGTTGGTTAAGCCTCTCTGTCTGCGGCCTGGTCCCGGCTCTGGATTGTCAGCAGCTTCTAATACTACTCTGCCGACTAACTAATTCTAATTTAATTCTAAAGGATAATGAGAGATGGGTAATGGTCATGGAAATATTAATTAAGACATTTTTGGTGCATAAACAAACAGGAGCTTTTATTTGTTGGTATTTGTATTGGACAAAAAAGTGATTCTAGCTATTTCACCCCCGATTGAGGGGTAATTATAAAAATGAATAAATCTAGTATTTAAAAATATATATATTAAAAAATACATATTATTATAAAATAACAATAAGCTAATATTATATTATTCATTATTCAGTTGAAGGAGATTCTCTTATTGTTTGTCACATGTATTCATGTACTTTTGTCTCAATTTCTTTACTTTCACATGATACTGCAGCACCATTCTGTTGTAAAAAAACAAACAAACAAACAAACAAAACATGACTGAGTGATCTGAAACAGTGTGAAAAAAACAAAGATTTTGCCTAAAAGCATTGAATCAAAGCCCTTAAATGAACCTTGATTTAATATCAGAATTGTAACACGATACGATACTTATTAGGCCATGTTAAATAATGGTTGTTTCAAGGTTGCTTTTTTATAATCAACATTAAAAGATGTAATGCAACCAAAAAAATTACAGTTTATTTAATCTTCTTTGCTCTCAGGGAAAACATCATAAAGGACCAGGTGCCATCTTCACAGGACAGTTTTCTTTTTTCTGATTATTTTCCCAACAACTGTGTGGTGATAAAACATTTTTTAATTCCCTAAATATTTCTGCAAGGAACTTCTGGGGCAAAATTGAGGCACCTAAGATCTCTGGAACAGTGGTTAAGGGTGTTTCACCTGTAACATGTTATACCCAGCTCTGTACAGCAGGTGGCAGCAATACACCAAATGTGTGCCACACAGTGTCCCAGAAGAGACTCTGTAATATAGAGAAGACTCATTTGAGAATCGCTTCTGGGTTTGTTTGACCACTAGAGGGCGCTCCCGAGTGAGCCCAAAATGAATGGGATCATATGAGCAAAATCATAGTTTATTAATGTTTAATCATTTTCACACTGAAGAATAATAATATTTAATCATTTTAATTCTGAAGAAAAACAATGTTTAATAACTTTCATTCTGAAGAATAATAATGTTTGATCATTTTCATACTGAAAAATAAAGATTAATAATGTTTATACTGAAGAATAATAATGTTTGATAATGTTTATACTGAAGAATAATAATGTTTCATAATTTTTATTCTAAAGAATAATAATAATGTGTAATAATTTTCATGCTGAAGAATAATAATGTTTCATAATTTTCATTCTGAATAATAATAATAATAATGTGTAATAATTTTCATACTGAAGAATAATAATGTGTAATAATTTTCATACTGAAGAATGTAATTTGCTCAACACAGATATCACATGTTTAAAGCTTTTAAACGCCAGTTATTAACCATTTACATCCTGCTTTAGTTATAAATCCAGCATCAAGCTCAACAGGCAATCAGCACAAAGTAGCAGCAATGCTAATGCGTTTAGTGCCTAAAACCTGTTTACTGAAGAAAAACTGAAACACACCGGTAGGTTTTCTTTACGTTTTTATCAAAATGCATCACTATACTTCTAAAAAATAAAGAAATATCCTGACCAAATGGAGAGTTACTATTTTTATTTTGAGCTTTTAGCCGTTTAGCTTCATTTGCTCCTAATTACTTGGATCAGAGACTGTAAAAAAAAGATATACACAGTCTATGATTTGGACTTTCTCACTTCACAATAATTTTCTGATATATATGAGGACATGAAGTGGGCAGGCTCTCCGTAAACAATCTCTGGTCCCACCACCACCCAGAATGATTGGAGTTTTTAAACATTATTGAAATATTAGCATATTACAGGTTGCAAAATAAACAAGTATCAAACATTACATTCCAACATGTATTAATACATAATCCATTCCTATCTAAATATTCTTAACATGTAAAATTACATTTTAAAATATTATTCTTCCTCTGTTTTTCATGTTCTTGTTTCAATTTAACTATACATTGTGTTGTATCGTTTTCACTTGATCTTTAACACATGATTTGTCTATATTAAAAGTGTTTATATATTGTTGTATATTCTATTATATTCTTCTGTTCTTTTACAATCTTATCAGCAGATGACCAACTGTTATCGGCTGAGTGTGAAAGGTAAGATATTCTGCCTCATGTAGGATTCTGAGACATGCAGGCACCCAGTCATTTCTTATTCAGAGTTTAGTAATCTAGACTTCTGTTTTTGTGGGTAAAAATGTTAATAATAATATTAACACAGCTAAAGGTTCATATCTAAAAGTGAGCATGCAGTGTCAGGCTGCTACCCTTTAGATTTGGATACAGAGGTGTGAGTAGCAAGACATCAAGTCTGCATTTCATGCATTTCACACATAGACATTGTCGTCTTGGCTTCTTTTATGATTTTGTTGTTTAGTAGCCAAGCAACTGTGGTGCTGCTAATACTTTTTTAGAATGCTCTGTGCAATTATATATTCTTACCCAAAACTTGCAGACTGTCACTTTAAGAGGAAAACAATTTCTCAAAAATGCATTCATTATTACTATAAACTATTAGGAGCAGTCTGCATTTTTATAGTATTATTAAATATAGTATTTAAAAATATATATATTAAAATATATATATATTATTATAAAATAAAAATAAGCTAATAATATTCTATTATTCAGTTGAATGAGATTATTGTTTGTCACATGTATTCATGTACTTTTGTCTCAATTTCTTTACTTTTACATGATACTGCAGCACCATTCTGTTGTAAAAAAACAACCAAACCAAAACATGACTGAGTGATCTGAAAAACAGATTTTGCCTAAAAGCATTGAATCAAAGACCTTAAATGAATCTTGATTCAATGTCAGAATTCATATTCATATTACATTTAATTTGACTCTTTTTTATTCCAAGGGTGCATATGAATTCCCTTTATCGTGAAGTGCTTTTAAACTGCATTTCTTGGCGGAGCCACCACTGCAGCAGAAGTGGGAGGTAGAAAGAATCCAAAACAAGAATTTAAGACATGCTGACAGGAAAATCTTACCCAAATTCTCTACCATGTCCTCTTACAAATTCAACAAACACATCAGGAACATTGCAGCTATTTAACTGTTTGTTTAGAATCCCTGGGACTTGTTACACTGGGAAACTGATTGTGCTTCATATCCAGACAATATTTGGTCAACTCTTGTTGCATTATGAACATTTGGTTTCCATGTTCTGAAACAAATATTTGGGGGAAAAAAAGGAATCTAGTACAGCCAGCTATGACTCTTTCATTCCTCTCCTTTCTGTTTATCTCACAAATGTGCGTCATTAGAACAAGGTCTACATGTGTTTGCAGTCTTCATTTTCCTGCACAATAATACAGTTGGGTAAGCTGAGATATTTGGAGATTTATCTCCTGCCAAGCATAAAGCACTGGAAGTATCATGATATCATGACCCCACCCTGCAGTCGCCACTACCTTAGAGTTTTGATAAATGTGAATGGAGTGTCCCAGCAGTCACAAGGTAAAAATAAGAGCGTTCATTTCTGGGAAACAGTACAGATACCTTAAAGGTATGTTGAGCAACATACCCAACATACCTTAACAAACCAACACCAGTAGACAAATGCTGGCAGCGGTTTAAAATAAACAAACAAAAAAGAGCTGGTAAAACAAAGGTGAGAGTAGTCTAATGCAATGTTAATAGGGTATGACTGTGTAAAAAAATGTTCCCACCATTCATGCATTTCTAGAATGATCTTCAACCACACCCCCATAAGCAGAGTCAGGAAGGAGAGACAGAGGTAAATATATATATATATATATATTATATATATATATAATATTTTTAAACTATACCAAAACAGAGATCCCTCTGACACTGAGTAAACAAATGAATAAAATCCTTACAAAAACAATAGTTTTTCCATGTCAAACTCTATTTATTTGCAAGTGAAAAATTATTAATAAGGACAGCAACGTGATCCATTATTCTTTATTACTAAATTTGTCACATAGCAATTGAACAAGTATGGAAGACAGAAATATGAAAAGTGTATATGAGCTCAAACTGCAGTTTCAAAAAGATAAACTAGGCAGTTTCTGGGAAGAATTTTTGTTTAATGTTTTGTTTTCTTCTTAGAAAAAAAAACCACTCAAACACAAATCAATAAATCACAACATACTCGAAAGGTATAGCTCACTTTTTTTTTACATGGCAGCAGGATGTAAACACGTTTACATGTATATTCTCTCAGTATATTAGGAATATATAGCTTTGTGTCATGCATGACCCTTTTAGACCATATTTTTACATTTTTCACTTGTGATGACACCTAACTTGTCCAATGGTTAGAAGAGCATCTGTGTTATGTGAAGGTTAAGTACTTGTGTTTATTCGATAATAATAATAATAATAATAATAATAATAATAATAATAATAGAAAAATACAAACTGAAATGTCAAATTAATACATTATTCAAATTACAACACTACATATACATACAAAAAACACTCAGATACACATTTCAGCACGGCCACTTTTGAAGTTATGAGCCATAGTACCGATGCTAAAAGATGACTCAAGTCTTTCTCCATTCCCTTTGAAAAGTCTACATTTTCCTGCATCAAAAACACAGCAGTCGAAGAAAATCCTACACCTCCATCTGTCTGCATCTACACATCAGCAGCACAGGCTGGAGGTCTCATAGGTTTAGCTCCATTTGAACAGCTAACAGCTACAGTGATTAGCTAAGGGGAGGTGATGCCTACATCAGCTATGGTATTGAAGTAACTGACCCGTTCAGTGACACTACTGCAGAACGCCTCATCCGTTACTGAAGCTGCAGGCCCAGCCCCTTCCAGTAAACTGCAGGAGCTGTGCCTTAAAGGCCAAGCCGCTGCTGCTAACTCCAGAACAGCCCAGCAGAGGACACCACCTCCACCTCCGTGTGTACTCCAGCTCTTCCATGCTCAGTCCTCAGATCAGCCACTTGAGGGAGCTGATGGGATTTTTCCTCCTCCGCTTCTTCTCACAGCAGCCTGTTATGTTCCCTCTTCTTTATCCTCATCTGGTTTGGGGTCAGAGTCTGAGGAGCCCTGGCTTTTCTCACCATCATTCCCCTCATCTTAAAAATGAAAGGATGTAAAGAGAAGTTACAGGTGCATGTCTTTAACTACTGTCCACTATAACAAATTAGGATGATTCAAAAATGTATTTGAGTGTTGTCACAGAAAAAGTGACATGTATGAAGAACCTTTACATTGGACTAAAACAAAAGCACAAAAAAAAAAAGTTACTGTTCTTTAGATCTTATAAAATGATCTTAAAAAAAATAATTCATACAGTCTGATACAGTAACATACACCAATCAGACATAATATTATGACCACCCCCTTGTTTCTACACCTATTATCCATTTTCAACCGAGCATTTAGTATCAATTTGTATTTCTATAATTACAGACTGTAGTCCTGTATCTGTTTCTCTGCACAATTTATTTCTTCCTTTTACCCTGTTTTTCAATCAGGACCTCACAGGACCACCACAGAACAGGTATTATTGGAGTGGTGGCTCATTCTCAGCACTGCATTGACAATGACACAGTGATAATCTGTTAGTGCAGGTTGTGCTGAGTGGATCAGAAACAGCAGTGCTGCTGGAGTTTTTAAAACAGCTCAGTGTCACTGCTGGACTAAGAATAGCCCACCGACAGCATCTGGTAGGCAGCATCCAGTGGGCAGCGTCCTGTGCTCCTGCGTTTTGAAGTAGTGCAAATTTCAGTACTATCACATGGAGTAACAACAGGGATGCCTTCCTATCCACATAGAAAGAGCAAGATAATTTATGCTCTTTGGAACTGTCCCGTTTTATGAAGATACTGAAACTAAAATAATCGTACAAGTTATAAGAGATTCTAAAGCTTTAATGATCTGAATATTTTCCTGTCTATGTTCAATTCAGTAAATATTTTATTTTATTTCAGCATTATTCTGCTGCTCAGCATTAATGCCAAACTGAGCCAAAAGCATTATGATTTAAACATGATTTATCTCATTGTTTTTCTAAAATAACTACATGATTTGACTGAGTGTGCGATAAGATGCAAGAGATTGTCTGAACATAAGGAGGAACCAACTTCATAGTAATGCCTATGGATTTAAAATGGGGTGTCCCAATACTTTTGTCCATACAGTGTGCATAGGCATTATCCCACTGGATCTTTTAGATATGATCCAAAGTAAAATTATGTTTTAGATGCTGCATAAGCCTTTGTATATTGGTGGGAAGTAAAAAAAAAAGAAATGAAGAGAACACATTCTTTTCAACACATTCTTTAAAGATTTCTTTATATGGCTTTGCAAATTAACTCTTTTTTTGTTGATTTGTTTGTTTATTGTTCCAGATTCTGGACAATGAATAGGGCAGATCTTGGACTAAATTGCAGTGGCACTAGTAATTAAACATTAGACATTCTTTAGTCTATGGTTAATCTAATATGATGGGACCCATTTTGATTTTTGTGTGAGAAGATATTACATTATATCTAAACAGTACAAGTTATTGAAATGTCCTAAAATGCACAACAAGTGAACACATTTATAAATACACTACTACAAGACAGCTGGAGAGATTGGCCATCTTTTGAGAGCATAAAGGCCGCAGGGCATGGGGGAGCTTGGGTAAAGCCACTGTCGTGCTCCACATGGGCAGCTGTTTGTTAACAGAAGTGCACATAAAGCAAATTTGAAAAAACAAAGTCTCATGTGGAGAGCCACTAACAAGCTCCCAAACCTCCCTGCTTTGCCTGAAGCTCAGTCATCTGCTCCATAATTCATGGCCGCCCTGCATTTCAGTGCCAGATTAGATTACAGAAGTAGTTCCATGACACGAAACCTTCCGTAGGCCTCCTCTGCTTCTACACAATCTACAAATGACCCACTAGCAAATTAGCTTGAATACTGAGATAAGAGTATTGATCAGCATCAGAGCCATCGATTCAACTTGAGTTCAGCTGAGATCAAGTTTCAGACATAATGGCTTTTGTAAAGATGTTGGTGGGCAGTTATACAGCATCACATCAACAGCATCATAAACACAGGTTTAGTGTAAAAGGACTCAAATACACCCCAAAAAAAAGAGTCACCAGTCTCCTGGAGAGCTGTCCAGCAGAGTTAAGCTCCACCCATGACGTTAGCTCTCTGGAAGAACCGTGCTCTATAGGTTCACAAAGGTCAACTGCTAGTTTGCAGTAAAATCACTTGCCTAGAATAATGCAATCTTTACCACAGTAAATATAGATTTTGTTGTGGAGCAGATAACTAAAATATTTTACATTTTGCACAAACTTTATAATACCACTGACAGTACCATGCTGGAGTTCACTGAGCTCCTGAGTGAGACACATTCTTTCACTAATGTTTGTAGAAGCAGTCTGCGTCCCTAGGTGCTTAGTTATCATATTTTTTCACACTATAAGGCGGATTATAAGGGGCACTTTCAATAAATGTGTATTTTCTGGTCTATTTTCATACATTAGGCGCAGGGGATTATATTATTCAACGCTAGTAAGGAACAGGGGTGTCGCCATGTAATCCTTCTCATTCAGCTGGGCTGTAAAGATAAGCTAAAAAAATAAAGTCAAACTAGCACTGACTCTTGTGAGTGAACCACAACAATCTACACAGATTTCTCTCCTGAAAATTGTTTATTTGGGAGAGTAAAATGCTTCCATTTATTTAGAGTAAGATTAGATTTCCAGATTTTTACTAAGGCTGGTCATCCCACAGCACTACATATGGGAACCCTGAGTGTTCCGGTAAGCCAGGGTGATGTTAGCTAGCAGTTAATCGCATGTAGCTTATTTTAACACGACTACAGTCCTATATACTCGCCTCTGGCAAAAGAGCTAGCACTTAGTATGGTTAGCAGCTAACGCTAATACTGCTCCAGTCTCCATGCTGGAGAAACTAAACTGAATATTCTTTATAATGCTGTACTTCAGTGGAGTGGCTTTACCGCTCCTTACAACCTGGCTGGTAAAATTCATACATAAGGTGCACCGAATTATAAGGCGCACTGATGATTTCTGGAAAAAAATTAAGTTTTTTTTAAGTGTGCCTTATACTGCAAATAATACAGTGTAAATACCCGTGTCAGTGGAAGTAACTGAAACAGGACTTCAATGATTTTGATAGGCGAGTGAATACTTTTGGCAATATAGTGTATATATTGTTGGTACCATACTTTCCCTTTTTCTTAAAATAAAATAAAAAATAAATAAAATAAAATTTCACAATAGCTTCCATACTTTCACTACACCCCTAAATTTGAGTTTAGGTAACTCAGTCTACAACTTTTTATAACAGGTGACTCACTAGCACACTAAAAGGTTTCTACTGTTCAAGTTTTTAAGTTGTACAGAATATTCTTTGTGGCCCTTCATGAGAGAAGGTAAAGATAAGGAAACTTCACTTGCCTGCTTTGTTGATGTTGAGATCAGAGAGAGTCTGGGAGAGCTGACTTGGGTCCAGCCCACTGGAGTCCCCCAAAATGTCGTGCACTGCATTCCTCCTGCCAGTCCTTCCAGAGGCTATGAAGTCTTCATACGTCGCCTCCACATCAGTCATATCTAACTCACTTCAACATAGCAGTATCTGCAAAGAAACATAACGAGAGAGAGAGAGAGAGAGTGAGAGAGAGAGAGAGAGAGAAAAGAGAATAAATGACGGAGTTGATTTTAAATGTTAAATTATTTTCCAGTGATTCCAAGGTCTCCACACGAGCAAAAGCAGAGCGGAAGCAGAATGGCCCTGCACACTAAATAAAACATGTTTCGATGACGTTTTGTTTCTCTAGCCTTAAATAATGACAGAGCTTATGATGTATGATTTAAAAAAGGAAAAAAATAGCATTGGTGGAGTTTCTATGACATACTCTGTATTTAGGACCTTAAGGAAAGCTCCTGTTCGGAAACACCCACCATGTTCCTCAGTGTTGTTACAGTGACCCAGAGCATTACTACTTCTGTTCTTTAAGATACTTATATTCAGGGCTTATTTTTACAGAGGACACATAAGTGAGATTATCAAGGGATTAAGGGGGGAAAGCGCTGGAATTGACATTTTTACTTTAAAGTTTCAATTTAAATGAACAGCTCAGAAAAAAACTTTGCAAACTTTAAAAAGAAAAACAACCACAAAATATAGCCGCAAGCGGCAATCATCGGGTTCAAGCACCAACTTGCACAATGGTGCCTACTGGAGCATTGAATGGTGATGTGTAAGAAGGTCTAATATGATTGGAGATGCCCTGTCACATTTAGAAATTATCAAGCTTTTCACCTGTTATTAATGTTGAGCAGAGGCCTTTCAACCTGATCAGTGCTTAAATTCACATGTAAATCTAGTGAACTTTGTAGGATATTCATTAAGTGAGTTAGAACTAGTCAAAAGGTGTCTACATGTTATTGGTATTGATCAGGTGGCTTCAACCAGAATGTTCACAAAGTGGTATTCAGATTGACCTTTGAACCTTTGCAGAACAAGCTGAAATGTTTGACCAAACAAGTTTAAATTAACACAAAGGAGTGAATGTTCTGATATGACATGTAATTACGAAGTTATTATAAATCTAGTTCTGAATTAAATGGCGCTTCATCAAGCACCAACTAGCACAATGGTGCCTACTAGAGCATAGGATGGTGATGTGTAAGAAGGTCTAACACAATTGGAGACATTCTGTCACATTTAAAATGATCAAAAGTCTTTCACCTGTTATTAATGTTGAGAAGAGGCACAAAGGAGTGAATGTTCTGATATGACATGTAATGTCAAGTTATTCTTAATCTAGTTCTGTATTAAATGGCGCTTCATCAGAGTGATATTGTACAGAGGTCTTTAACATTGTGAGATTACAGCAAATACTGCAGAGTTACAGCAATTTAGGTTAGAAATTCCAAGGACGCACAGATTGCTTGATGCCTGGAGAGTATTGTATGTGAAATTTTCACAAATGTTTTTAATGAACATTTACCTAGAGACTCTACAGTGTGCAGCAAGACTGAAATGGAGGTGATAGGCCAAATATCCAGAGAGTAGTTTCAATATAGCTATTTTCAAACAATTAGCAATTATGAATGAACAAAGCACTTTTTAAACATAGTTGTATTGAGAAATTTGTCAGAGCCACTGTACTAAATATGGCAAAAACAATTAGATGTCAAAATAGTACAGCATGATTGACATATACTCGTTTTTTTGGAACAGCGCCCCCCAGTGGGCGGATTGTTTCAGCACTTTGCAGGTCACTACAGTGTCTCCACCTGAACATAACTGCCAAATATCATCCAGATTGGGCAACATTCAGCCTGCCAAAATGTCTGCTGAATGCTGATTGGCTGATGGTGTTCAGCCATGTTGATTGATTAAGTTGCCCTTTGAACATCCTTTAGAGGCTGTATGATAGATTCTGCATGCAAAGTTTCAACTTGCTAGGTTGCACGTTTGCTGAGAAACAGTGCTCCAAATTTACCTCTTGAAGTGAATGGGGCATATATCCGGAAGGACTAATTTGCATATGGCGGCCATATTGTTTACATATTTCAACTTTTTCTTAATGAATATTGAAGCGCATGCTCTCACGAGTGTTTTGATACCAAACATGCCAGGATTGGTCAAAATTCCTAGGACTAGTTTGCAAAAGTAGGTTTTGCATATTATGCAAATTAGCACAAAATCTATATAGACGGAAGTGCATGGTCCAAATTGAAAAGTTGTTGGTATTGACCCAAGGAATCCATCAAAAAAAGAATTTTGAATGTAGGTCTTATGGTTTTTGAGTTATTGAGAAAATTGTGAAAAATGAATTTCCTTGTTTATAGCGCCACCACTTGACCAATCGGTGCCATTTTTGTTGTCCACCGAGATGCACTGATCCTACATCTACCTACCAAGTTTCATTTCTCTATGACTTACGGTTTAGGCTGCACAACTGTTTTTTCAGGAGAAAAAGAATAATAATAATAATAATAATAAATATAGCCGCAAGCGGCGATTTACGGGGTTCGAGCGTTACAGGCAAAGAGACCCCTGGAGGCCAGTTAGGCTTAAAACATGTTGCCGGTTGACCGGCATTGCCAAACTGGATGAGGATGACCAGCATGACCGTGAAGACCAAGCTAGATTACCAGCATGACTAATCTGGATGACAAACTTGTTGACCATATTGACCAAGCTGGAAGACCATAATGACCAAACTGGATGACCAGCATGGCAAAGGTGGTTGGCCAGTATGACCAAGCTGGAAGACCACCATTACTATGAGGACAAAGCTGAATGACCAGCAGGACCATAATGACCAATGTGAATGGCCAGCATGACCAAGCTGGATGGCCAGCATAACCAAGCTGGGTGACCAGCGTGACCATAAAGACCATAATGGCAATGCTAGATGAGTGGTGTGAGTAAACTAGTTGAAAAGCTTTGATAAATTGAGCTGTAGTGTTCATCAGGTTTTATGTGGTGTCTTACTGCACTCTAGTGCGCATTTGGTGAAACAAATTCAGTTCTTAAATTGAAAAAACACAAGGCATAAAAAGGGCATATAAATAACCCGTATATAGTATATAAGTTTTGACCTGATTAACATTCCGCCTGTTAAAAGCTTGCTGGAATGTGATTGGCTAATAGTGACCACAAAAGTGTCCATATCAAATTTTCATTTGGTGTACCATTAGTGCATGGGCCATAGATGATAATTGGCTAGGATGACCTTGATAGCTTGTATGGTTCTAGAGAAACAGCTATCGAGCATTGGCCCCGCCCCCTGGGAGTGTATGTCTACTTAAACTGACAGGGTATCTGAGAATCATGTAATGATCAAAGGACTGAAGTGGTATTAGTGTCAGGTTAAGCATTCAAAAGTTATAAGTGTTAAAGACATTTTACTGCACCATGGTAGAACTCATTTGCATATGGCGGCCATATTGTTTATAAATGTAAAGGTTTTTTTAATAATTATTGAGGAGTAAGCTCTGCTGAACTGTTTGACACCAAACATGTCATGATTGGTCAAGGATCCAAGGACAAGATCTCAAAAGTAGGTTTTGCATATTATGCAAATTTAAAAAAAAATTAAGTGTGTGGAGCATAAACAAGAATGACCCAGGTGGCTGACCATCATGAACAAGAAGGATAAATATGTTCAATTAAGCAAGACAAGCAAGATTGAATAAGTTCAGCAGAGCTTTAATTTAGAATAATTCAAATGTAACTGTTTCACCAAATGACCACCAGAGCGCAGCAAGAGACCACATATAACCTGCTGGAAATCTATCACTCTATAAGTAAGACAGAACATTCCCTATCAGTGTGTTTCTATTTATTAAAAAGAGAAGAAAAGTCCGATTGGGCTCCAAATTGGTACTCATGATCAACTGGTCTGTATATACATGTATGTAAATTTGTGTGTTGATAGGGTCAAATGTTCCTTACTTCTGACCATTTAGGTTTGAAAAAAGTGATAATACAGGCTTATGGCCTACAAAATGGCTGTTGCTCTTTGGCCATATTAGAGGCAAAAAATATCTGATTTGGCTCAAAATTTGCAATCATGATCACAATATCAGTCTATATATGTATGTCAATTTCTGTGTCAATAGGGTCAAAGGTTCCTGACTTCTGTCAATTTAGATTTGAAAAAAGCGATAATACAGGCTTGAGGCCTACAAAATCGCTGTAGTTTTCCAGCCGTTGTAGAGGCAAAACATGTCCGATTTGGCTGAAAATTTGCAATCAAGATCAGATCATCAGTCTATATATGTGTATAAATTTGTGTGTTGATAGGGTGAAAGGTTCATGTCTTCTGTCCATTTAGGTTGGAAAATAGCGATAAATGGAATAAATTGAAAATAGTTATTTTTTCACTGTAGAGCCTACTGAAGACTTATTTGGCTCATACATGGCACATATGCTTCAAATGTCATTGTTAATTAGTAGCTTCAACAGTTTTGGCATGTTTTAAACTTTGACAGAGTTTTGGCCAAATAACTCTGAAAAGGCTTTCACGTACATGTTTGATCAAGGTGTTGGGGCCATAAAAAGTTAAAATTCTAACATTTTTTTGATAATTATTTACCTGCACGGTCTCAAGATTGTGAAAAGACCAAAGTTGATTTAATTGGTTGAATATCCAGGGACTAGTTCAAAAAGTGCAATTTTTACTCTACTGGCCACTGATGCAAAACAATACATTTTTGGTAAAGACATGTAATTACAAAGTTGTAAAGGTTACAGCAAAGCATAAAACTCAAAAAGAATAACAAGCCTAGGCCACTTGTACCTTTAGATATAACTGATTTTCTGCTATAGCGCCCCCTAGAGGCCAATCAACGCCATATTTTAATGGATGATAGAAGGCCCTCATGTACATGTACAATATAAGTATCGTCCTGATTGGTGATTGTTTAGCCTGTCAAAAGCTTGCTGTAATCTGATTGGCTAATAGCGACCACAAAAATTCACACATCAAAATATCCTTCAGTAGTCCATTAGGACATAGGCCACAGAGGATACATGCCAAACGAGAGCTTGATAGCTTGTACGGTTCCTGAGAAACAGATTTTTAGCTTTGGCTCCGCCCCCTGGGGGCGTATGTCTACACAGATTGACGGGCTACCTCAGAATCATGTTGGCATCAATGTTGTAAAGTGGCATTAGTGTAGGTTTAAGCATTCAAAAGTTACAGCTGTTAGAGTAAATTTGTGTGTGCCACGGTAAGATTAATTTGCATATGGCGGCCATATTGTTTACAAATTTCACAATTTTTTCGATAATTATTGAGGTTGGGACTCTGCTGAGTTGTTTGACACCAAATATGACAGGATTGGTCAATGACCCTAGGACAAGTTCTCAAAAGTAGGTTTTGCATATTCTGCTAAATAGCAAAAAATCTAAGTGGGCGGAGCTTAGTGGTTCTATTGACCTTTTTGATTTGCCATTAACCAAGGAATCATATAATGCAAGAATTTTTGCTCTAGCTATCAGGGCGTAGGAGTTACGAGGCCAAACACGTTGACCTTCCCCATAGCGCCCCCTTGAGGCCGATCGGGCTCATCTTTTGAATCTGAGTAGCGGTGAGAAGTACTACCATATGACCAAGTCTCAGCCCTGTAGGCCTTACGGTTTCTTCTGCCCAATCACTTCTATGGCAGAAAAAGAATAAGAACTATAAATATAGCCGCAAGCGGCGATTTACGGGGTTCGAGCGTTACAGGCAAAGAGACCCCTGGAGGCCAGTTAGGCTTAAAACATGTTGCCGGTTGACCGGCATCGCCAAACTGGATGAGGATGACCAGCATGACCGTGAAGACCAAGCTAGATTACCAGCATGACTAATCTGGATGACAAACTTGTTGACCATATTGACCAAGCTGGAAGACCATAATGACCAAACTGGATGACCAGCATGGCAAAGGTGGTTGGCCAGTATGACCAAGCTGGAAGACCACCATTACTATGAGGACAAAGCTGAATGACCAGCAGGACCATAATGACCAATGTGAATGGCCAGCATGACCAAGCTGGATGGCCAGCATAACCAAGCTGGGTGACCAGCGTGACCATAAAGACCATAATGGCAATGCTAGATGAGTGGTGTGAGTAAACTAGTTGAAAAGCATTGATAAATTGAGCTGTAGTGTTCATCAGGTTGTATGTGGTGTCTTACTGCACTCTAGTGGGCATTTGGTGAAACAAATTCAGTTCTTAAATTGAAAAAACACAAGGCATAAAAAGGGCATATAAATAACCCGTATATAGTATATAAGTTTTGACCTGATTAACATTCCGCCTGTTAAAAGCTTGCTGGAATGTGATTGGCTAATAGTGACCACAAAAGTGTCCATATCAAATTTTCATTTGGTGTACCATTAGTGCATGGGCCATAGATGATAATTGGCTAGGATGACCTTGATAGCTTGTATGCTTCTAGAGAAACAGCTATCGAGCATTGGCCCCGCCCCCTGGGGGGTGTATGTCTACTTATACTGACAGGGTATCTGAGAATCATGTAATGATCAAAGGACTGAAGTGGTATTAGTGTCAGGTTAAGCATTCAAAAGTTATAAGTGTTAAAGACATTTTACTGCACCATGGTAGAACTCATTTGCATATGGCGGCCATATTGTTTATAAATGTAAAGATTTTTTTAATAATTATTGAGGAGTAAGCTCTGCTGAACTGTTTGACACCAAACATGTCATGATTGGTCAAGGATCCAAGGACAAGATCTCAAAAGTATTTTTTGCATATTATGCAAATTTATAAAAAAAAAAATAAGTGGGTGGAGCATAAACAAGAATGACCCAGGCGGCTGACCAGCATGAACAAGAAGGATAAATATGTTCAATTAAGCAAGACAAGCAAGATTAAATAAGTTCAGCAGAGCTTTAATTTAGAATAATTCACCTGTAGCTGTTTCACCAAATGACCACCAGAGCGCAGCAAGAGACCACATATAACCTGCTGGAAATCTATCACTCTATCAGAAAGACAGAACATTCCCTATCAGTGTGTTTCTATTTATTAAAAAGAGAAGAAAAGTCCGATTGGGCTCTAAATTGGTACTCATGATCAAGTGGTCTGTATATACATGTATGTAAATTTGTGTGTTGATAGGGTCAAAGGTTCCTGACTTCTGACCATTTAGGTTTGAAAAAAGTGATAATACAGGCTTATGGCCTACAAAATGGCTGTTGCTCTTTGGCCATATTAGAGGCAGAAAATATCTGATTTGGCTCAAAATTTGCAATCAGGATCACAATATCAGTCTATATATGTATGTCAATTTCTGTGTCGATAGGGTCAAAGGTTCCTGACTTCTGTCCATTTAGATTTGAAAAAAGCGATAATACAGGCTTGAGGCCTACAAAATCGCTGTAGTTTTCCAGCCGTTGTAGAGGCAAAACATGTCCGATTTGGCTGAAAATTTGCAATAAAGATCAGATTATCAGTCTATATATGTGTATAAATTTGTGTGTTGATAGGGTGAAAGGTTCCAGTCTTCTGTCCATTTAGGTTGGAAAATAGCGATAAATAGAATAAATTGAAAATAGTTATTTTTTCACTGTAGAGCCTACTGACGACTTATTTGGCTCATACTTGGCACATGTACTTCAAACGTCATTTTTAATTAGTAGCTTCAACAGTTTTGGCATGTTTTAAACTTTGACAGAGTTTTGGCCAAATAACTCTGAAAAGGCTTTCACGTACATGTTTGATCAAGGTTTATGGGCCTCAAATAGTTAAAATGTCAAGATTTTTTTGATAATTATTTACCTACAGGGTCTCAAGATTGCATCAAGACCAAATTTGTATTGATTGATTAAGGACTTAAAGACAAGTTCGAAAAGAGCAATTTTTACTCTTTTGGCCACTGATGAAAATATTTGCATTTTTGGTAAACATATGTAATTACAAAGTTGTAAAGGCTACAGCAATGTATACAACTAAAAAAGAATAACAAGCTTAGGCCACTTGTACCTTTAGATATAACTGATTTTCTGCTATAGCGCCCCCTTGAGGCCAATCAACGCCATATTTTAATGGATGATAGAAGGCCCTGAGATACATGTAGGGTATAAGTATCGTCCTGATTGGTCATTGTTTAGCCTGTCAAAAGCTTGCTGGAATCTGATTGGCTAATAACGATTGCAAAAATTTGCATATCAAATTTTCCTTCTGTAAAACATTAGGACATAGGCCATAGATGATACATGCCAAAGGAGAGCTTCATAGCTTGTACGGTTCCTGAGAAACAGATTTTTAGTTTTGGCTCCGCCCCCTGGGGGCGTATGTCTACACAGATTGACGGGCTACCTCAGAATCATGTTGGCATCAAAGTTGTAAAGTGGCATTAGTGTAGGTTTAAGCATTCAAAAGTTACAGCTGTTAGAGTAAATTTGGGTGTGCCACGGTAAGATTAATTTGCATATGGCGGCCATATTGTTTAAAAATTTCTCAATTTTTTCGATAATTATTGAGGTTGGGACTCTGCTGAGTTGTTTGACACCAAATATGACAGGATTGGTCAATGACCCTAGGACAAGTTCTCAAAAGTAGGTTTTGCATATTATGCTAAATAGCAAAAAATCTAAGTGGGCGGAGCTTAGTGGTTCTATTGACCTTTTTGATTTGCCATTAACCAAGGAATCATATAATGCAAGAATTTTTGCTCTAGCTATGAGGGCGTAGGAGTTACGAGGCCAAACGCGTTGACCTTCGCCATAGCGCCCCCTTGAGGCCGATCGGGCTCATCTTTTGAATCTGAGTAGCGGTGAGAAGTACTACCATATGACCAAGTCTCAGCCCTGTAGGCCTTACGGTTTCTTCTGCCCAATCACTTCTATGGCAGAAAAAGAATAAGAACTATAATAATAATAAATATAGCCGCAAGCGGCGATTTACGGGGTTCGAGCGTCACAGGCAAAGAGGCCCCTGGAGGCCAGTTAGGTCTAAAACCTGTTGCTGGTTGAACGTCATTACCAAACTGGATAACCAAGCTGGGTAACCAGCGTGACCATAAAGACCATAATGACAATGCTAGATGAGTGGTGTGAGTAAACTAGTTGAAAAGCATTGATAAATTGAGCTGTAGTGTTCATCAGGTTTTATGTGGTGTCTTGCTGCACTCTAGTGGGCATTTGGTGAAACAACTTCAGTTCTTAAATTCAAAAAACACAAGGCATAAAATGGGCATATAAATAACCCATATATAGTGTATAAGTTTTGACCTGATAAACATTCTGCCTGTCAAAAGCTTGCTGGAATGTGATTGGCTAATAGTGACCACAAAAGTGTCCATATCAAATTTTCATTTGGTGTACCATTAGTGCATGGGCCATAGATGATCATTGGCAAGGATGACCTTGATAGCTTGTATGATTGTAGAGAAACAGCTATCGAGCATTGGCTCTGCCCCCTGGTGGTGTATGTCTACTTAAACTCACACGGTATCTGAGAATCATGTAATGATCAAAGGACTGAAGTGGTATTAATGTCAGGTTAAGCATTCAAAAGTTATAAGTGTTAGAAGACATTTTACTGCACCATGGTAAAACTAATTTGCATATGGCGGCCATATTGTTTATAAATGTAAAGATTTTTTTTAATAATTATTGAGGAGTAAGCTCTGCTGAACTGTTTGACACCAAACATGTCATGATTGGTCAAGGACGCAAAGACAAGATCTCAAAAGTAGGTTTTGCATATTATGCAAATTAAAAAAAAATTAAGTGGGTGGAGCATAAATAAGAATGACCCAGGTGGCTGAGCAGCATGACCAAGAAGGATAAATATGTTCAATTAAGCAAGACAAAAAAGATTAAATAAGTTCAGCAGAGCTTAAATTTAGAATAATTCAAATGTAGCTGTTTCACCAAATGACCACCAGAGCGCAGCAAGAGACCACATATAACCTGCTGGAAATCTATCACTCTATAAGTAAGACAGAACATTCCCTATCAGTGTGTTTCTATTTATTAAAAAGAGAAGAAAAGTCTGATTGGGCTCCAAATTGGTACTCATGATCAAGTGGTCTGCATATATATGTGTGTAAATTTGTGTGTTGATAGGGTCAAAGGTTCCTGACTTCTGTCAATTTAGGTTTGAAAAAAGCGATAATACAGGCTTATGGCCTACAAAATGGCTGTTGCTCTTTGGCCATATTAGAGGCAAAAAATATCTGATTTGGCTCAAAATTTGCAATCAGGATCACAATATCAGTCTATATATGTATGTCAATTTCTGTGTCAATAGGGTCAAAGGTTCCTGACTTCTGTCCATTTAGATTTGAAAAAAGCGATAATACAGGCTTGAGGCCTACAAAATCGCTGTAGTTTTCCAGCCGTTGTAGAGGCAAAACATGTCCGATTTGGCTGAAAATTTGCAATCAAGATCAGATTATCAGTCTATATATGTGTATAAATTTGTGTGTTGATAGGGTGAAAGGTTCCTGTCTTCTGTCCATTTAGGTTGGAAAATAGCGATAAATAGAATAAATTGAAAATAGTTATTTTTTCACTGTAGAGCCTACTGAAGACTTATTTGGCTCATACTTGGCACATGTGCTTGAAATGTCATTGTTAATTAGTAGCTTCAACAGTTTTGGCATGTTTTAAACTTTGACAGAGTTTTGGCCAAATAACTCTGAAAAGGCTTTCACGTACATGTTTGATCAAGGTTTATGGGCCTCAAATAGTTAAAATGTCAAGATTTTTTTGATAATTATTTACCTACAGGGTCTCAAGATTGTATCAAGACCAAATTTGTTTTGATTGATTAAGGACTTAAAGACAAGTTCGAAAAGAGCAATTTTTACTCTTTTGGCCACTGATGAAAATCTTTGCATTTTTGGTAAACATATGTAATTACAAAGTTGTAAAGGCTATAGCAAAGTATACAACTAAAAAAGAATAACAAGCCTAGGCCACTTGTACCTTTAGATATAACTGATTTTCTGCTATAGCGCCCTCTTGAGGCCAATTAACGCCATATTTTAATGGATGATAGAAGGCCCTGAGATACATGTAGGGTATAAGTATCGTCCTGATTGGTCATTGTTTAGCCTGTCAAAAGCTTGCTGGAATCTGATTGGCTAATAACGATCGCAAAAATTTGCATATCAAATTTTCCTTCTGTAAAACATTAGGACATAGGCCATAGATGATACATGCCAAAGGAGAGCTTCATAGCTTGTACGGTTCCTGAGAAACAGATTTTTAGCTTTGGCTCCGCCCCCTCGGGGCGTATGTCTACACAGATTGACGGGCAACCTCAGAATCATTTTGGCATCAAAATTGTAAAGTGGCATTAGTGTAGGTTTAAGCATTCAAAAGTTACAGCTGTTACAGTAAATTTGGGTGTGCCACGGTAAGATTAATTTGCATATGGCGGCCATATTGTTTACAAATTTCACAATTTTTTCGATAATTATTGAGGTTGGGACTCTGCTGAGTTGTTTGACACCAAACATGTCAGGATTGGTCAATGACCCTAGGACAAGTTCTCAAAAGTAGGTTTTGCATATTATGCTAAATAGCAAAAAATCTAAGTGGGCGGAGCTTAGTGGTTCTATTGACCTTTTTGATTTGCCATTAACCAAGGAATCATATAATGCAAGATTTTTTGCTCTAGCTGTCAGGGCGTGGGAGTTACGAGGCCAAACGCGTTGACCTTCGCCATAGCGCCCCCTTGAGGCCGATCGGGCTCATCTTTTGAATCTGAGTAGCGGTGAGAAGTACTACCATATGACCAAGTCTCAGCCCTGTAGGCCTTACGGTTTCTTCTGCCCAATCACTTCTATGGCAGAAAAAGAATAAGAACTATAATAATAATAATAATAATCAGAACAATTACAATAGGGTTTCTAGCACTACGTGCTCGAACCCCTAATAATCAGAACAATTACAATAGGGTTTCTAGCACTACGTGCTCGAACCCCTAATAATAATAATAATAATAATAATAATCAGAACAATTACAATAGGGTTTCTAGCACTACGTGCTCGAACCCCTAATAAATATAGCCGCAAGCGGCGATTTACGGGGTTCGAGCGTCACAGGCAAAGAGGCCCCTGGAGGCCAGTTAGGCTTAAAACCTGTTGCTGGTTGACCGTCATCACCAAACTGGATAACCAAGCTGGGTAACCAGCGTGACCATAAAGACCAAAATGACAATGCTAGATGAGTGGTGTGAGTAAACTAGTTGAAAAGCATTGATAAATTGAGCTGTAGTGTTCATCAGGTTTTATGTGGTGTCTTGCTGCACTCTAGTGGGCATTTGGTGAAACAACTTCAGTTCTTAAATTCAAAAAACACAAGGCATAAAAAGGGCATATAAATAACCCATATATAGTGTATAAGTTTTGACCTGATAAACATTCTGCCTGTCAAAAGCTTGCTGGAATGTGATTGGCTAATAGTGACCACAAAAGTGTCCATATCAAATTTTCATTTGGTGTACCATTAGTGCATGGGCCATAGATGATAATTGGCTAGGATGACCTTGATAGCTTGTATGGTTGTAGAGAAACAGCTATCGAGCATTGGCCCCGCCCCCTGGGGGGGTGTATGTCTACTTAAACTCACAGGGTATCTGAGAATCATGTAATGATCAAAGGACTGAAGTGGTATTAGTGTCAGATTAAGCATTCAAAAGTTATAAGTGTTAAAGACATTTTACTGCACCATGGTAAAACTAATTTGCATATGGCGGCCATATTGTTTATAAATGTAAAGATTTTTTTTTATAATTATTGAGGAGTAAGCTCTGCTGAACTGTTTGACACCAAACATGTCATGATTGGTCAAGGAGGCAAAGACAAGATCTCAAAAGTAGGTTTTGCATATTATGCAAATTAAAAAAAAATTAAGTGGGTGGAGCATAAATAAGAATGACCCAGGTGGCTGACTAGCATGACCAAGAAGGATAAATATGTTCAATTAAGCAAGACAAAAATGATTAAATAAGTTCAGCAGAGCTTTAATTTAGAATAATTCAAATGTAGCTGTTTCACCAAATGACCACCAGAGCGCAGCAAGAGACCACATATAACCTGCTGGAAATCTATCACTCTATAAGTAAGACAGAACATTCCCTATCAGTGTGTTTCTATTTATTAAAAAGAGAAGAAAAGTCCGATTGGGCTCCAAATTGGTACTCATGATTAAGTGGTCTGCATATATATGTGTGTAAATTTGTGTGTTGATAGGGTCAAAGGTTCCTGACTTCTGTCCATTTAGGTTTGAAAAAAGCGATAATACAGGCTTATGGCCTACAAAATGGCTGTTGCTCTTTGGCCATATTAGAGGCAAAAAATATCTGTTTTGGCTCAAAATTTGCAATCAAGATCACAATATCAGTCTATATATGTATGTCAATTTCTGTGTCGATAGGGTCAAAGGTTCCTGACTTATGTCCATTTAGGTTTGAAAAAAGCGATAATACAGGCTTGAGGCCTACAAAATCGCTGTAGTTTTCCAGCCGTTGTAGAGGGAAAACATGTCCGATTTGGCTGAAAATTTGCAATCAAGATCAGATTATCAGTCTATATATGTGTATAAATTTGTGTGTTGATAGGGTGAAAGGTTCCTGTCTTCTGTCCATTTAGGTTGGAAAATAGCGATAAATAGAATAAATTGAAAATAGTTATTTTTTCACTGTAGAGCCTACTGAAGACTTATTTGGCTCATACTTGGCAAATGTGCTTCAAATGTCATTGTTAATTAGTAGCTTCAACAGTTTTGGCATGTTTTAAACTTTGACAGAGTTTTGGCCAAATAACTCTGAAAAGGCTTTCACGTACATGTTTGATCAAGGTTTATGGGCCTCAAATAGTTAAAATGTCAAGATTTTTTTGATAATTATTTACCTACAGGGTCTCAAGATTGCATCAAGACCAAAGTTATTTTGATTGATTAAGGACTTAAAGACAAGTTCGAAAAGAGCAATTTTTACTCTTTTGGCCACTGATGAAAATCTTTCCATTTTTGGTAAATACATGTAATTACAAAGTTGTAAAGGCTACAGCAAAGTATACAACTAAAAAAGAATAACAAGCCTAGGCCACTTGTACCTTTAGATATAACTGATTTTCTGCTATAGCGCCCCCTTGAGGCCAATCAACGCCATATTTTAATGGATGATAGAAGGCCCTGAGATACATGTAGGGTATAAGTATCGTCCTGATTGGTCATTGTTTAGCATGTCAAAAGCTTGCTGGAAACTGATTGGCTAATAACGATCGCAAAAATTTGCATATCAAATTTTCCTTCTGTAAAACATTAGGACATAGGCCGTAGATGATACATGCCAAAGGAGAGCTTCATAGCTTGTACGGTTCCTGAGAAACAGATTTTTAGCTTTGGCTCCGCCCCCTGGGGGCGTATGTCTACACAGATTGACGGGCTACCTCAGAATCATGTTGGCATCAACGGTCTAAAGTGGCATTAGTGTAGGTTTAAGCATTCAAAAGTTACAGCTGTTAGAGTAAATTTGGGTGTGCCACGGTAAGATTAATTTGCATATGGCGGCCATATTGTTTACAAATTTCACAATTTTTTTGATAATTATTGAGGTTGGGACTCTGCTGAGTTGTTTGACACCAAATATGACCGGATTGGTCAATGACCCTAGGACAAGTTCTCAAAAGTAGGTTTTGCATATTATGCTAAATAGCAAAAAATCTAAGTGGGCGGAGCTTAGTGGTTCTATTGACCTTTTTGATTTGCCATTAACCAAGGAATCATATAATGCAAGAATTTTTGCTCTAGCTATCAGGGCGTGGCAGTTACGAGGCCTAACGCGTTGACCTTCGCCATAGCGCCCCCTTGAGGCCGATCGGGCTCATCTTTTGAATCTGAGTAGCGGTGAGAAGTACTACCATATGACCAAGTCTCAGCCCTGTAGGCCTTACGGTTTCTTCTGCCCGATCACTTCTATGGCAGAAAAAGAATAAGAATAATAATAATAATAATAATAATCAGAACAATTACAATAGGGTTTCTAGCACTATGTGCTCGAACCCCTAATAAATATAGCCGCAAGCGGCGATTTACGGGGTTCGAGCGTTAAAGGCAAAGAGGCCCCTGG
Organism: Astyanax mexicanus; assembly: GCF_023375975.1. Taxonomy (NCBI): domain Eukaryota; kingdom Metazoa; phylum Chordata; class Actinopteri; order Characiformes; family Acestrorhamphidae; genus Astyanax; species Astyanax mexicanus. The sequence goes on from NC_064408.1 coordinate 98,456,329, forward strand.
AGGCCAGTTAGGCTTAAAACATGTTGCCAGTTGACCGGCATTACCAAACTGGATGACCAGCATGGCAAAGGTGTTTGGCCAGTATGACCAAGCTGGATGACCAGCATTGCTATGATGACAAAGCTGAATGACCAGCAGGACCATAATGACCAATGTGAATGACCAGAATGACCTAGCTGGATGGGCAGCATAACCAAGCTAGGTGACAAGCATGACCATAAAGACCATAATGACAATGCTAGATGAGTGGTGTGAGTAAACTAGTTGAAAAGCATTGATAAATTGAGCTGTAGTGTTCATCAGGTTTTATGTGGTCTCTTGCTGCACTCTAGTGGGCATTCGGAGAGCCTAGCAGTGAGGCATAAAAGGGCACATATCAATAACCAATAATATCAATAATAGTGTATAAGTTTTGACCTGATTAACATTCAGCCTGTCAAAAGCTTACATGTTTGACACCAAACATGTCATGATTGGTCAAGGATCCAAGGACAAGATCTCAAAAGTAGGTTTTGCATATTATGCAAATTTAAAAAAAATTAAGTGGGTGGAGCATAAACAAGAATGACCCAGGCGGCTGACCAGCATGAACAAGAAGGATAAATATGTTCAATTAAGCAAGACAAGCAAGATTGAATAAGTTCAGCAGAGCTTTAATTTAGAATAATTCAAATGTAACTGTTTCACCAAATGACCACCAGAGCGCAGCAAGAGACCACATATAACCTGCTGGAAATCTACCACTCTGTAAGTAAGACAGAACATTCCCTATCAGTGTGTTTCTATTTATTAAAAAGAGAAGAAAAGTCCGATTGGGCTCCAAATTGGTACTCATGATCAAGTGGTCTGTATATACATGTATGTAAATTTGTGTGTTGATAGGGTCAAAGGTTCCTGACTTCTGACCATTTAGGTTTGAAAAAAGTGATAATACAGGCTTATGGCCTACAAAATGGCTGTTGCTCTTTGGCCATATTAGAGGCAAAAAATATCTGATTTGGCTCAAAATTTGCAATCAAGATCACAATATCAGTCTATATATGTATGTCAATTTCTGTGTCAATAGGGTCAAAGGTTCCTGACTTCTGTCCATTTAGATTTGAAAAAAGCGATAATACAGGCTTGAGGCCTACAAAATCGCTGTAGTTTTCCAGCCGTTGTAGAGGCAAAACATGTCCGATTTGGCTGAAAATTTGCAATCAAGATCAGATTATCAGTCTATATATGTGTATAAATTTGTGTGTTGATAGGGTGAAAGGTTCCTGTCTTCTGTCCATTTAGGTTGGAAAATAGCGATAAATAGAATAAATTGAAAATAGTTATTTTTTCACTGTAGAGCCTACTGAAGACTTATTTGGCTCATACTTGGCACATGTACTTCAAATGTCATTGTTAATTAGTAGCTTCAACAGTTTTGGCACGTTTTAAACTTTGACAGAGTTTTGGCCAAATAACTCTGAAAAGGCTTTCACGTACATGTTTGATCAAGGTTTATGGGCCTCAAGTAGTTAAAATGTCAAGATTTTTTTGATAATTATTTACCTACAGGGTCTCAAGATTGCATCAAGACCAAATTTGTTTTGATTGATTAAGGACTTAAAGACAAGTTCGAAAAGAGCAAATTTTACTCTTTTGGCCACTGATGAAAATCTTTGCATTTTTGGTAAACACATGTAATTACAAAGTTGTAAAGGCTACAGCAAAGTATACAACTAAAAAAGAATAACAAGCCTAGGCCACTTGTACCTTTAGATATAACTGATTTTCTGCTATAGCGCCCCCTTGAGGCCAATCAACGCCATATTTTAATGGATGATAGAAGGCCCTGAGATACATGTAGTGTATAAGTATCGTCCTGATTGGTCATTGTTTAGCATGTCAAAAGCTTGCTGGAATCTGATTGGCTAATAACGATCGCAAAAATTTGCATATCAAATTTTCCTTCTGTAAAACATTAGGACATAGGCCATAGATGATATATGTCAAAGGAGAGCTTCATAGCTTGTACGATTCCTGAGAAACAGATTTTTAGCTTTGGCTCCGCCCCCTGGGGGCGTATGTCTACATAGATTGACGGGCTACCTCAGAATCATGTTGGCATCAAAGTTGTAAAGTGGCATTAGTGTAAGTTTAAGCATTCAAAAGTTACAGCTGTTAGAGTAAATTTGGGTGTGCCACGGTAAGATTAATTTGCATATGGCGGCCATATTGTTTACAAATTTCACAATTTTTTCGATAATTATTGAGGTTGGGACTCTGCTGAGTTGTTTCACACCAAATGTGACAGGATTGGTCAATGACCCTAGGACAAGTTCTCAAAAGTAGGTTTTGCATATTATGCTAAATAGCAAAAAATCTAAGTGGGCGGAGCTTAGTGGTTCTATTGACCTTTTTGATTTGCCATTAACCAAGGAATCATATAATGCAAGAATTTTTGCTCTAGTTATCAGGGCGTAGGAGTTACGAGGCCAAACGCGTTGACCTTCGCCATAGCGCCCCCTTGAGGCCGATCGGGCTCATCTTTTGAATCTGAGTAGCGGTGAGAAGTACTACCATATGACCAAGTCTCAGCCCTGTAGGCCTTACGGTTTCTTCTGCCCAATCACTTCTATGGCAGAAAAAGAATAAGAACTATAATAATAATAATAATAATAATAATCAGAACAATTACAATAGGGTTTCTAGCACTACGTGCTCGAACCCCTAATAATAATAAATATAGCCGCAAGCGGCGATTTACGGGGTTCGAGCGTTACAGGCAAAGAGACCCCTGGAGGCCAGTTAGGCTTAAAACATGTTGCCGGTTGACCGGCATCGCCAAACTGGATGAGGATGACCAGCATGACCGTGAAGACCAAGCTAGATTACCAGCATGACTAATATGGATGACAAACTTGTTGACCATATTGACCAAGCTGGAGGACCATAATGACCAAACTGGATGACCAGCATGGCAAAGGTGGTTGGCCAGTATGACCAAGCTGGAAGACCACCATTACTATGAGGACAAAGCTGAATGACCAGCAGGACCATAATGACCAATGTGAATGGCCAGCATGACCAAGCTGGATGGCCAGCATAACCAAGCTGGGTGACCAGCGTGACCATAAAGACCATAATGGCAATGCTAGATGAGTGGTGTGAGTAAACTAGTTGAAAAGCATTGATAAATTGAGCTGTAGTGTTCATCAGGTTTTATGTGGTGTCTTACTGCACTCTAGTGGGCATTTGGTGAAACAAATTCAGTTCTTAAATTGAAAAATCACAAGGCATAAAAAGGCATATAAATAACCCGTATATAGTATATAAGTTTTGACCTGATTAACATTCCGCCTGTTAAAAGCTTGCTGGAATGTGATTGGCTAATAGTGACCACAAAAGTGTCCATATCAAATTTTCATTTGGTGTACCATTAGTGCATGGGCCATAGATGATAATTGGCTAGGATGACCTTGATAGCTTGTATGGTTCTAGAGAAACAGCTATCGAGCATTGGCCCCGCCCCCTGGGGGTGTATGTCTACTTAAACTGACAGGGTATCTGAGAATCATGTAATGATCAAAGGACTGAAGTGGTATTAGTGTCAGGTTAAGCATTCAAAAGTTATGTGTTAAAGACATTTTACTGCACCATGGTAGAACTCATTTGCATATGGCGGCCATATTGTTTATAAATGTAAAGATTTTTTTAATAATTATTGAGGAGTAAGCTCTGCTGAACTGTTTGACACCAAACATGTCATGATTGGTCAAGGATCCAAGGACAAGATCTCAAAAGTAGGTTTTGCATATTATGCAAATTTAAAAAAAAATTAAGTGTGTGGAGCATAAACAAGAATGACCCAGGCGGCTGACTAGCATGACCAAGAAGGATAAAGATCTTCAATTAAGCAAGACAAGCAAGATTGAATAAGTTCAGCAGAGCTTTAATTTAGAATAATTCAACTGTAACTGTTTCACCAAATGACCACCAGAGCGCAGCAAGAGACCACATATAACCTGCTGGAAATCTATCACTCTATCAGAAAGACAGAATATTCCCTATCAGTGTGTTTCTATTTATTAAAAAGAGAAGAAAAGTCCGATTGGGCTCCAAATTGGTACTCATGATCAAGTGGTCTGTATATACATGTATGTAAATTTGTGTGTTGATAGGGTCAAAGGTTCCTGACTTCTGACCATTTAGGTTTGAAAAAAGTGATAATACAGGCTTATGGCCTACAAAATAGCTGTTGCTCTTTGGCCATATTAGAGGCAACAAATATCTGATTTGGCTCAAAATTTGCAATCAGGATCACAATATCAGTCTATATATGTATATCAATTTCTGTGTCAATAGGGTCAAAGGTTCCTGACTTCTGTCAATTTAGATTTGAAAAAAGCGATAATACAGGCTTGAGGCCTACAAAATCGCTGTAGTTTTCCAGCCGTTGTAGAGGCAAAACATGTCTGATTTGGCTGAAAATTTGCAATCAAGATCACAATATCAGTCTATATATGTGTATAAATTTGTGTGTTGATAGGGTGAAAGGTTCCTGTCTTCTGTCCATTTAGGTTGGAAAATAGCGATGAATAGAATAAATTGAAAATAGTTATTGTTTCACTGTAGAGCCTACTGACGACTTATTTGGCTCATACTTGGCACATGTGCTTCAAATGTCATTGTTAATTAGTAGCTTCAACAGTTTTGGCATGTTTTAAACTTTGACAGAGTTTTGGCCAAATAACTCTGAAAAGGCTTTCACGTACATGTTTGATCAAGGTTTATGGGCCTCAAGTAGTTAAAATGTCAAGATTTTTTGATAATTATTTACCTACAGGGTCTCAAGATTGCATCAAGACCAAATTTGTTTTGATTGATTAAGGACTTAAAGACAAGTTCGAAAAGAGCAATTTTTACTCTTTTGGCCACTGATGAAAATCTTTGCATTTTTGGTAAACACATGTAATTACAAAGTTGTAAATGCTACAGCAAAGTATACAACTTAAAAATAATAACAAGCCTAGGCCACTTGTACCTTTAGATATAACTGATTTTCTGCTATAGCGCCCCCTTGAGGCCAATCAACGCCATATTTTAATGAATGATAGAAGGCCCTGAGATACATGTAGGGTATAAGTATCGTCCTGATTGGTCATTGTTTAGCATGTCAAAAGCTTGCTGGAAACTGATTGGCTAATAACGATCGCAAAAATTTGCATATCAAATTTTCCTTCTGTAAAACATTAGGACATAGGCCATAGATGATAAATGTCAAAGGAGAGCTTCATAGCTTGTACGGTTCCTGAGAAACAGATTTTTAGCTTTGGCTCCGCCCCCTGGGGGCGTATGTCTACACAGATTGACGGGCTACCTCAGAATCATGTTTGCATCAAAGTTGTAAAGTGGCATTAGTGTAGGTTTAAGCATTCAAAAGTTACAGCTGTTAGAGTAAATTTGGGTGTGCCACGGTAAGATTAATGTGCATATGGCGGCCATATTGTTTACAAATTTCACAATTTTTTCGATAATTATTGAGGTTGGGACTCTGCTGAGTTGTTTGACACCAAATATGACAGGATTGGTCAATGACCCTAGGACAAGTTCTCAAAAGTAGGTTTTGCATATTATGCTAAATAGCAAAAAATCTAAGTGGGCGGAGCTTAGTGGTTCTATTGACCTTTTTGATTTGCCATTAACCAAGGAATCATACAATGCAAGAATTTTTGTTCTAGCTATCAGGGTGTAGGAGTTACGAGGCCAAACGCGTTGACCTTCGCCATAGCGCCCCCTTGAGGCCGATCGGGCTCATGTTTTGAATCTGAGTAGCGGTGAGAAGTACTACCATATGACCAAGTCTCAGCCCTGTAGGCCTTACGGTTTCTTCTGCCCAATCACTTCTATGGCAGAAAAAGAATAAGAACTATAATAATAATAACAAGAAGGATAAATATGTTCAATTAAGAAAGACAAGCAAGATTGAATAAGTTCAGCAGAGCTTTAATTTAGAATAATTCACCTGTAGCTGTTTCACCAAATGACCACCAGAGCGCAGCAAGAGACCACATATAACCTGCTGGAAATCTATCACTCTATCAGAAAGACAGAACATTCCCTATCAGTGTGTTTCTATTTATTAAAAAGAGAAGAAAAGTCCGATTGGGCTCCAAATTGGTACTCATGATCAACTGGTCTGTATATACATGTATGTAAATTTGTGTGTTGATAGGGTCAAAGGTTCCTGACTTCTGACCATTTAGGTTTGAAAAAAGTGATAATTCAGGCTTATGGCCTTTCAAAATGGCTGTTGCTCTTTGGCCATATTAGAGGCAAAAAATATCTGATGTGGCTCAAAATTTGCAATCATGATCAAGTGGTCTGTATATACATGTATGTAAATTTGTGTGTTGATAGGGTCAAAGGTTCCTGACTTCTGACCATTTAGGTTTGAAAAAAGTGATAATACAGGCTTATGGCCTACAAAATGGCTGTTGCTCTTTGGCCATATTAGAGGCAAAAAATATCTGATTTGGCTCAAAATTTGCCATCAGGATCACAATATCAGTCTATATATGTATGTCAATTTCTGTGTCAATAGGGTCAAAGGTTCCTGACTTCTGTCCATTTAGATTTGAAAAAAGCGATAATACAGGCTTGAGGCCTACAAAATCGTTGTAGTTTTCCAGCCGTTGTAGAGGCAAAACATGTTCGATTTGGCTGAAAATTTGCAATCAAGATCAGATTATCAGTCTATATATGTGTATAAATTTGTGTGTTGATAGGGTGAAAGGTTCCTGTCTTCTGTCCATTTAGGTTGGAAAATAGCGATAAATAGAATAAATTGAAAATAGTTATTTTTGCACTGTAGAGCCTACTGAAGACTTATTTGGCTCATACTTGGCACATGTACTTCAAATGTCATTGTTAATTAGTAGCTTCAACAGTTTTGGCATGTTTTAAACTTTGACAGAGTTTTGGCCAAATAACTCTGAAAAGGCTTTCACGTACATGTTTGATCAAGGTTTATGGGCCTCAAATAGTTAAAATGTCAAGATTTTTTTGATAATTATTTACCTACAGGGTCTCAAGATTGCATCAAGACCAAATTTGTTTTGATTGATTAAGGACTTAAAGACAAGTTCGAAAAGAGCAATTTTTACTCTTTTGGCCACTGATGAAAATCTTTGCATTTTTGGTAAACATATGTAATTACAAAGTTGTAAAGGCTACAGCAAAGTATACAACTAAAAAAGAATAACAAGCCTAGGCCACTTGTACCTTTAGATATAACTGATTTTCTGCTATAGCGCCCCCTTGAGGCCAATCAACGCCATATTTTAATGGATGATAGAAGGCCCTGAGATACATGTAGGGTATAAGTATCGTCCTGATTGGTCATTGTTTAGCCTGTCAAAAGCTTGCTGGAATCTGATTGGCTAATAACGATCGCAAAAATTTGCATATCAAATTTTCCTTATGTAAAACATTAGGACATAGGCCATAGATGATACATGCCAAAGGAGAGCTTCATAGCTTGTACGGTTCCTGAGAAACAGATTTTTAGCTTTGGCTCCGCCCCCTGGGGGCGTATGTCTACACAGGTTGACGGGCTACCTCAGAATCATGTTGGCATCAAAGTTCTAAAGTGGCATTAGTGTAGGTTTAAGCATTCAAAAGTTACAGCTGTTAGAGTAAATTTGGGTGTGCCACGGTAAGATTAATTTGCATATGGCGGCCATATTGTTTAAAAATTTCTCAATTTTTTCGATAATTATTGAGGTTGGGACTCTGCTGAGTTGTTTGACACCAAATATGACAGGATTGGTCAATGACCCTAGGACAAGTTCTCAAAAGTAGGTTTTGCATATTATGCTAAATAGCAAAAAATCTAAGTGGGCGGAGCTTAGTGGTTCTATTGACCTTTTTGATTTGCCATTAACCAAGGAATCATATAATGCAAGAATTTTTGCTCTAGCTATCAGGGCGTAGGAGTTACGAGGCCAAACGCGTTGACATTCGCCATAGCGCCCCCTTGAGGCCGATCGGGCTCATCTTTTGAATCTGAGTAGCGGTGAGAAGTACTACCATATGACCAAGTCTCAGCCCTGTAAGCCTTACGGTTTCTTCTGCCCAATCACTTCTATGGCAGAAAAAGAATAAGAACTATAATAATAATAATAATAATAATAATAATAATAATAATCAGAACAATTACAATAGGGTTTCTAGCACTACGTGCTCGAACCCCTAATAATAATAATCAGAACAATTACAATAGGGTTTCTAGCACTACGTGCTCGAACCCCTAAATATAGCCGCAAGTGGCGATTTACGGGGTTCGAGCGTTACAGACAAAGAGACCCCTGGAGGCCAGTTAGGCTTAAAACATGTTGCCGGTTGACCGGCATCGCCAAACTGGATGAGGATGACCAGCATGACCGTGAAGACCAAGCTAGATTACCAGCATGACTAATCTGGATGACAAACTTGTTGACCATATTGACCAAGCTGGAAGACCATAATGACCAAACTGGATGACCAGCATGGCAAAGGTGGTTGGCCAGTATGACCAAGCTGGAAGACCACCATTACTATGAGGACAAAGCTGAATGACCAGCAGGACCATAATGACCAATGTGAATGGCCAGCATGACAAAGCTGGATGGCCAGCATAACCAAGCTGGGTGACCAGCGTGACCATAAAGACCATAATGGCAATGCTAGATGAGTGGTGTGAGTAAACTAGTTGAAAAGCATTGATAAATTGAGCTGTAGTGTTCATCAGGTTTTATGTGGTGTCTTACTGCACTCTAGTGGGCATTTGGTGAAACAAATTCAGTTCTTAAATTGAAAAAACACAAGGCATAAAAAGGGCATATAAATAACCCGTATATAGTATATAAGTTTTGACCTGATTAACATTCCGCCTGTTAAAAGCTTGCTGGAATGTGATTGGCTAATAGTGACCACAAAAGTGTCCATATCAAATTTTCATTTGGTGTACCATTAGTGCATGGGCCATAGATGATAATTGGCTAGGATGACCTTGATAGCTTGTATGGTTCTAGAGAAACAGCTATCGAGCATTGGCCCCGCCCCCTGGGGGGGTGTATGTCTACTTAAACTGACAGGGTATCTGAGAATCATGTAATGATCAAAGGACTGAAGTGGTATTAGTGTCAGGTTAAGCATTCAAAAGTTATAAGTGTTAAAGACATTTTACTGCACCATGGTAGAACTCATTTGCATATGGCGGCCATATTGTTTATAAATGTAAAGATTTTTTTTAATAATTATTGAGGAGTAAGCTCTGCTGAACTGTTTGACACCAAACATGTCATGATTGGTCAAGGATCCAAGGACAAGATCTCAAAAGTAGGTTTTGCATATTATGCAAATTTAAAAAAAAATTAAGTGGGTGGAGCATAAACAAGAATGACCCAGGCGGCTGACCAACATGAACAAGAAGGATAAATATGTTCAATTAAGCAAGACAAGCAAGATTGAATAAGTTCAGCAGAGCTTTAATTTAGAATAATTCACCTGTAGCTGTTTCACCAAATGACCACCAGAGCGCAGCAAGAGACCACATATAACCTGCTGGAAATCTATCACTCTATCAGAAAGACAGAACATTCCCTATCAGTGTGTTTCTATTTATTAAAAAGAGAAGAAAAGTCCGATTGGGCTCCAAATTGGTACTCATGATCAAGTGGTCTGTATATACATGTATGTAAATTTGTGTGTTGATAGGGTCAAAGGTTCCTGACTTCTGACCATTTAGGTTTGAAAAAAGTGATAATACAGGCTTATGGCCTACAAAATGGCTGTTGCTCTTTGGCCATATTAGAGGCAAAAAATATCTGATTTGGCTCAAAATTTGCAATCAAGATCACAATATCAGTCTATATATGTATGTAAATTTCTGTGTCGATAGGGTCAAAGGTTCCTGACTTATGTCCATTTAGGTTTGAAAAAAGCGATAATACAGGCTTGAGGCCTACAAAATCGCTGTAGTTTTCCAGCCGTTGTAGAGGGAAAACATGTCCGATTTGGCTGAAAATTTGCAATCAAGATCAGATTATCAGTCTATATATGTGTCTAAATTTGTGTGTTGATAGGGTGAAAGGTTCCTGTCTTCTGTCCATTTAGGTTGGAAAATAGCGATAAATAGAATAAATTGAAAATAGTTATTTTTTCACTGTAGAGCCTACTGAAGACTTATTTGGCTCATACTTGGCAAATGTGCTTCAAATGTCATTGTTAATTAGTAGCTTCAACAGTTTTGGCATGTTTTAAACTTTGACAGAGTTTTGGCCAAATAACTCTGAAAAGGCTTTCACGTACATGTTTGATCAAGGTTTATGGGCCTCAAGTAGTTAAATTGTCAAGATTTTTTTGATAATTATTTACCTACATGGTATCAAGATTGCATCAAGACCAAATTTGTTTTGATTGATTAAGGACTTAAAGACAAGTTCGAAAAGAGCAATTTTTACTCTTTTGGCCACTGATGAAAATCTTTGCATTTTTGGTAAATACATGTAATTACAAAGTTGTAAAGGCTACAGAAAAGTATACAACTAAAAAAGAATAACAAGCCTAGGCCACTTGTACCTTTAGATATAACTGATTTTCTGCTATAGCGCCCCCTTGAGGCCAATCAACGCCATATTTTAATGGATGATAGAAGGCCCTGAGATACATGTAGGGTATAAGTATCGTCCTGATTTGTCATTGTTTAGCATGTCAAAAGCTTGCTGGAAACTGATCGCAAAAATTTGCATATCAAATTTTCCTTCTGTAAAACATTAGGACATAGGCCATAGATGATACATGCCAAAGGAGAGCTTCATAGCTTGTACGGTTCCTGAGAAACAGATTTTTAGCTTTGGCTCCGCCCCCTGGGGGCGTATGTCTACACAGATTGACGGGCTACCTCAGAATCATGTTGGCATCAAAGGTCTAAAGTGGCATTAGTGTAGGTTTAAGCATTCAAAAGTTACAGCTGTTAGAGTAAATTTGGGTGTGCCACGGTAAGATTAAGTTGCATATGGCGGCCATATTGTTTACAAATTTCACAATTTTTTTGATAATTATTGAGGTTGGGACTCTGCTGAGTTGTTTGACACCAAATATGACAGGATTGGTCAATGACCCTAGGACAAGTTCTCAAAAGTAGGTTTTGCATATTATGCTAAATAGCAAAAAATCTAAGTGGGCGGAGCTTAGTGGTTCTATTGACCTTTTTGATTTGCCATTAACCAAGGAATCATATAGTGCAAGAATTTTTGTTCTAGCTATCAGGGCGTGGCAGTTACGAGGCCTAACGCGTTGACCTTCGCCATAGCGCCCCCTTGAGGCCGATTTGGCTCATCGTTTGAATCTGAGTAGCGGTGAGAAGTACTACCATATGACCAAGTCTCAGCCCTGTAGGCCTTACGGTTTCTTCTGCCCGATCACTTCTATGGCAGAAAAAGAATAAGAATAATAATAATAAATATAGCCGCAAGCGGCGATTTACGGGGTTCGAGCGTTACAGACAAAGAGGCCCCTGGAGGCCAGTTAGGCTTAAAACATGTTGCCGGTTGACTGGCATCACCAAACTGGCTGACCAGCATGGCAAAGGTGTTTGGCCAGTATGACCAAGCTGGATGACCAGCATTGCTATGATGACAAAGCTGAATGACCAGCAGGACCATAATGACCCATGTGAATGATCAGAATGACCTAGCTGGATGGGCAGCATAACCAAGCTAGGTGACCAGCGTGACCATAAAGACCATAATGACAATGCTAGATGAGTGGTGTGAGTAAACTAGTTGAAATGCATTGATAAATTGAGCTGTAGTGTTCAGCAGGTTTTATGTGGTCTCTTGCTGCACTCTAGTGGGCATTCGGAGAGCCTAGCAGTGAGGCATGACAAGGGCACATATTAATAACCAATAATATCAATAATAGTACATAAGTTTTGACCTGATTAACATTCCGCCTGTTAAAAGCTTGCTGGAATGTGATTGGCTAATAGTGACCACAAAAGTGTCCATATCAAATTTTCAGTTGGTGTACCATTAGTGCATGGGCCATAGATGATAATTGGCTAGGATGACCTTGATAGCTTGTATGGTTCTAGAGAAACAGCTATCGAGCATTGGCCCCGCCCCCTGGGGGGATGTATGTCTACTTGAACTGACAGGGTATCTGAGAATCATGTAATGATCAAAGGACTGAAGTGGTATTAGTGTCAGGTTAAGCATTCAAAAGTTATAAGTGTTAAAGACATTTTACTGCACCATGGTAGAACTCATTTGCATATGGCGGCCATATTGTTTATAAATGTAATGATTTTTTTAATAATTATTGAGGAGTAAGCTCTGCTGAACTGTTTGACACCAAACATGTCATGATTGGTCAAGGATCCAAGGACAAGATCTCAAAAGTATTTTTTGCATATTATGCAAATTTATAAAAAAAAAATAAGTGGGTGGAGCATAAACAAGAATGACCCAGGCGGCTGACCAGCATGAACAAGAAGGATAAATATGTTCAATTAAGCAAGACAAGCAAGATTAAATAAGTTCAGCAGAGCTTTAATTTAGAATAATTCACCTGTAGCTGTTTCACCAAATGACCACCAGAGCGCAGCAAGAGACCACATATAACCTGCTGGAAATCTATCACTCTATAAGTAAGACAGAACATTCCCTATCAGTGTGTTTCTATTTATTAAAAAGAGAAGAAAAGTCTGATTGGGCTCCAAATTGGTATTCATGATCATGTGGTCTGTATATACATGTATGTAAATTTGTGTGTTGATAGGGTCAAAGGTTCCTGACTTCTGACCATTTAGGTTTGAAAAAAGTGATAATACAGGCTTATGGCCTACAAAATGGCTGTTGCTCTTTGGCCATATTAGAGGCAAAAAATATCTGATTTGGCTCAAAATCAAGATCACAATATCAGTCTATATATGTATGTCAATTTCTGTGTCAATAGGGTCAAAGGTTCCTGACTTCTGTCCATTTAGATTTGAAAAAAGCGATAATACAGGCTTGAGGCCTACAAAATCGCTGTAGTTTTCCAGCCATTGTAGAGGGAAAACATGTCCGATTTGGCTGAAAATTTGCAATCAAGATCAGATTATCAGTCTATATATGTGTATAAATTTGTGTGTTGATAGGGTGAAAGGTTCCTGTCTTCTGTCCATTTAGGTTGGAAAATAGCGATAAATAGAATAAATTGAAAATAGTTATTTTTTCACTGTAGAGCCTACTGAAGACTTATTTGGCTCATACTTGGCAAATGTACTTCAAATGTCATTGTTAATTAGTAGCTTCAACAGTTTTGGCATGTTTTAAACTTTGACAGAGTTTTGGCCAAATAACTCTGAAAAGGCTTTCACGTACATGTTTGATCAAGGTTTATGGGCCTCAAATAGTTAAAATGTCAAGATTTTTTTGATAATTATTTACCTACAGGGTCTCAAGATTGCATCAAGACCAAATTTGTTTTGATTGATTAAGGACTTAAAGACAAGTTCGAAAAGAGCAATTTTTACGCTTTTGGCCACTGAGGAAAATCTTTGCATTTTTGGTAAACACATGTAATTACAAAGTTGTAAAGGCTACAGCAAAGTATACAACTAAAAAAGAATAACAAGCCTAGGCCACTTGTACCTTTAGATATAACAGATTTTCTGCTATAGCGCCCCCTTGAGGCCAATCAACGCCATATTTTAATGGATGATAGAAGGCCATGAGATACATGTAGGGTATAAGTATCGTCCTGATTGGTCATTGTTTAGCCTGTCAAAAGCTTGCTGGAATCTGATTGGCTAATAACGATCGCAAAAATTTGCATATCAAATTTTCCTTTTGTAAAACATTAGGACATAGGCCATAGATGATACATGTCAAAGGAGAGCTTCATAGCTTGTACGGTTCCTGAGAAACAGATTTTTAGCTTTGGCTCCGCCCCCTGGGGGCGTATGTCTACACAGATTGACGGGCTACCTCAGAATCATGTTGGCATCAAAGTTGTAAAGTGGCATTAGTGTAGGTTTAAGCATTCAAAAGTTACAGCTGTTAGAGTAAATTTGGGTGTGCCACGGTAAGATTAATTTGCATATGGCGGCCATATTGTTTAAAAAATTCTCAATTTTTTTGATAATTATTGAGGTTGGGACTCTGCTGAGTTGTTTGACACCAAATATGACAGGATTGGTCAATGACCCTAGGACAAGTTCTCAAAAGTAGGTTTTGCATATTATGCTAAATAGCAAAAAATCTAAGTGGGCGGAGCTTAGTGGTTCTATTAACCTTTTTGATTTGCCATTAACCAAGGAATCATATAATGCAAGAATTTTGCTCTAGCTATCAGGGCGTAGGAGTTACGAGGCCAAACGCGTTGACCTTCGCCATAGCGCCCCCTTGAGGCCGATCGGGCTCATCTTTTGAATCTGAGTAGCGGTGAGAAGTACTACCATATGACCAAGTCTCAGCCCTGTAGGCCTTACGGTTTCTTCTGCCCAATCACTTCTATGGCAGAAAAAGAATAAGAATAATAATAATAAATATAGCCGCAAGCGGCGATTTACGGGGTTCGAGCGTCACAGGCAAAGAGGCCCCTGGAGGCCAATTAGGTTTAAAACCTGTTGCTGGTTGACCGTCATCACCAAACTGGATAACCAAGCTCGGTAACCAGCGTGACCATAAAGACCATAATGACAATGCTAGATGAGTGGTGTGAGTAAACTAGTTGAAAAGCATTGGTAAATTGAGCTGTAGTGTTCATCAGGTTTTATGTGGTGTCTTACTGCACTCTAGTGCGCATTTGGTGAAACAAATTCAGTTCTTAAATTGAAAAAACACAAGGCATAAAAAGGGCATATAAATAACCCGTATATAGTATATAAGTTTTGACCTGATTAACATTCCGCCTGTTAAAAGTTTGCTGGAATGTGATTGGCTAATAGTGACCACAAAAGTGTCCATATCAAATTTTCATTTGGTGTACCATTAGTGCATGGGCCATAGATGATAATTGGCTAGGATGACCTTGATAGCTTGTATGGTTCTAGAGAAACAGCTATCGAGCATTGGCCCCGCCCCCTGGGGGGGTGTATGTCTACTTAAACTGACAGGGTATCTGAGAATCATGTAATGATCAAAGGACTGAAGTGGTATTAGTGTCAGGTTAAGCATTCAAAAGTTATAAGTGTTAAAGACATTTTACTGCACCATGGTAGAACTCATTTGCATATGGCGGCCATATTGTTTATAAATGTAAAGATTTTTTTAATAATTATTGAGGAGTAAGCTCTGCTGAACTGTTTGACACCAAACATGTCATGATTGGTCAAGGATCCAAGGACAAGATCTCAAAAGTAGGTTTTGCATATTATGCAAATTTTAAAAAAAATTAAGTGGGTGGAGCATAAACAAGAATGACCCAGGCGGCTGACCAGCATGAACAAGAAGGATAAATATGTTCAATTAAGCAAGACAAGCAAGATTGAATAAGTTCAGCAGAGCTTTAATTTAGAATAATTCACCTGTAGCTGTTTCACCAAATGACCACCAGAGCGCAGCAAGAGACCACATATAACCTGCTGGAAATCTATCACTCTATCAGAAAGACAGAACATTCCCTATCAGTGTGTTTCTATTTATCAAAAAGAGAAGAAACGTCCGATTGGGCTCCAAATTGGTACTCATGATCAAGTGGTCTGTATATACATGAATGTAAATTTGTGTGTTGATAGGGTCAAAGGTTCCTGACTTCTGACCATTTAGGTTTGAAAAAAGTGATAATACAGGCTTATGGCCTACAAAATGGCTGTTGCTCTTTGGCCATATTAGAGGCAAAAAAATATCTGATTTGGCTCAAAATTTGCAATCAAGATCACAATATCAATCTATATATGTATGTCAATTTCTGTGTCAATAGGGTCAAAGGTTCCTGTCTTCTGTCCATTTAGATTTGAAAAAAGCGATAATACAGGCTTGAGGCCTACAAAATCGCTGTAGTTTTCCAGCCGTTGTAGAGGCAAAACATGTCCGATTTGGCTTAAAATTTGCAATCAAGATCAGATTATCAGTCTATATATGTGTATAAATTTGTGTGTTGATAGGGTGAAAGGTTCCTGTCTTCTGTCCATTTAGGTTGGAAAAAAGCGATAAATAGAATAAATTGAAAATAGTTATTTTTTCACTGTAGAGCCTACTGAAGACTTATTTGGCTCATAATTGGCACATGTACTTCAAATGTCATTGTTAATTAGTAGCTTCAACAGTTTTGGCATGTTTTAAACTTTGACAGAGTTTTGGCCAAATAACTCTGAAAAGGCTTTCACGTACATGTTTGATCAAGGTGTTGGGGCCATAAAAAGTTAAAATTCCAACATTTTTTTGATAATTATTTACCTACACGGTCTCAAGATTGTGAAAAGACCAAAGTTGATTTAATTGGTTGAATATCCAGGGACTAGTTCGAAAAGTGCAATTTTTACTCTACTGGCCACTGATGCAAAACAATACATTTTTGGTAAAGACATGTAATTACAAAGTTGTAAAGGTTACAGCAAAGCATAAAACTCAAAAAGAATAACAAGCCTAGGTCACTTGTACCTTTAGATATAACTGATTTTCTGCTATAGCGCCCCCTAGAGGCCAATCAACGCCATATTTTAATGGATGATAAAAGGCCCTCATATACATGTACAATATAAGTATCGTCCTGATTGGTGATTGTTTAGCCTGTCAAAAGCTTGCTGTAATCTGATTGGCTAATAGCGACCTCAAAAATTCACACATCAAAATATCCTTCGGTAGACCATTAGGACATAGGCCACAGAGGATACATGCCAAACGAGAGCTTGATAGCTTGTACGGTTCCTGAGAAACAGATTTTTAGCTTTGGCTCCGCCCCCTGGGGGCGTACGTCTACACAGATTGACAGGCTACCTCAGAATCATGTTATTACCAAAGGTCTAAAGCGGCATTAGTGTCAGTTTAAGCATTCAAAAGTTACAGCTGTTAGAGTGAATTTTGGTGTGCCACGGTAAGATTAATTTGCATATGGCGGCCATATTGTTTACAAGTTTCAAGATTTTTTCGATAATTATTGAGGTTGGGACTCTGCTGAGTTGTTTGACACCAAACTTGTCAGGATTGGTCAAAAATCCACAGACTAGTTCGCAAAAGTAGGTTTTGCATTTTATGCTAAATAGCAAAAAATCTAAGTGGGCGGAGCTTAGTGGTTCTATTGACCTTTTTGATTTGCCATTAACCAAGGAATCATATAATGCAAGAATTTTTGCTCTAGCTATCAGGGCGTGGGAGTTACGAGGCCAAACGCGTTGACCTTCGCCATAGCGCCCCCTTGAGGCCGATCGGGCTCATCTTTTGAATCTGAGTAGCGGTGAGAAGTACTACCATATGACCAAGTCTCAGCCCTGTAGGCCTTACGGTTTCTTCTGCCCAATCACTTCTATGGCAGAAAAAGAATAAGAACTATAATAATAATAATAAATATAGCCGCAAGCGGCGATTTACGGGGTTCGAGCGTTACAGGCAAAGACACCCCTGGAGGCCAGTTAGGCTTAAAACATGTTGCTGGTTGACCGGCATCACCAAACTGGATGACCAGCATGGCAAAGGTGGTTGGCCAGTATGACCAAGCTGGAAGACCACCATTACTATGAGGACAAAGCTGAATGACCAGCAGGACCATAATGACCAATGTGAATGGCCAGCATGACCAAGCTGGATGGCCAGCATAACCAAGCTGGGTGACCAGCGTGACCATAAAGACCATAATGGCAATGCTAGATGAGTGGTGTGAGTAAACTAGTTGAAAAGCATTGATAAATTGAGCTGTAGTGTTCATCAGGTTTTATGTGGTGTCTTACTGCACTCTATTGCGCATTTGGTGAAACAAATTCAGTTCTTAAATTGAAAAAACACAAGGCATAAAAAGGGCATATAAATAACCCGTATATAGTATATAAGTTTTGACCTGATTAACATTCCGCCTGTTAAAAGCTTGCTGGAATGTGATTGGCTAATAGTGACCACAAAAGTGTCCATATCAAATTTTCATTTGGTGTACCATTAGTGCATGGGCCATAGATGATAATTGGCTAGGATGACCTTGATAGCTTGTATGGTTCTAGAGAAACAGCTATCGAGCATTGGCTCCGCCCCCTGGGGGTGTATGTCTACTTAAACTGACAGGGTATCTGAGAATCATGTAATGATCAAAGGACTGAAGTGGTATTAGTGTCAGGTTAAGCATTCAAAAGTTCTAAGTGTTAAAGACATTTTACTGCACCATGGTAAAACTAATTTGCATATGGTGGCCATATTGTTTATAAATGTAAAGATTTTTTTAATAATTGTTGAGGAGTAAGCTCTGCTGAACTGTTTGACACCAAACATGTCATGATTGGTCAAGGAGGCAAAGACAAGATCTCAAATGTAGGTTTTGCATATTATGCAAATTAAAAAAAAAATTATTGGGTGGAGCATAAACAAGAATGACCCAGGTGGCTGAGCAGCATGACCAAGAAGGATAAAGATGTTCAATTAAGCCAGACAAGCAAGATTAAATAAGTTCAGCAGAGCTTTAATTTAGAATAATTCACCTGTAGCTGTTTCACCAAATGACCACCAGAGCGCAGCAAGAGACCACATATAACCTGCTGGAAATCTATCACTCTATCAGAAAGACAGAACATTCCCTATCAGTGTGTTTCTATTTATTAAAAAGAGAAGAAAAGTCCGATTGGGCTCCAAATTGGTACTCATGATCAAGTGGTCTGTATATACATGTATGTAAATTTGTGTGTTGATAGGGTCAAAGGTTCCTGACTTCTGACCATTTAGGTTTGAAAAAAGTGATAATACAGGCTTATGGCCTACAAAATGGCTGTTGCTCTTTGGCCATATTAGAGGCAAAAAATATCTGATTTGGCTCAAAATTTGCAATCAGGATCACAATATCAGTCTATATATGTATGTCAATTTCTGTGTCAATAGGGTCAAAGGTTCCTGACTTCTGTCCATTTAGATTTGAAAAAAGCGATAATACAGGCTTGAGGCCTACAAAATCGCTGCAGTTTTCCAGCCGTTGTAGAGGCAAAACATGTCCGATTTGGCTGAAAATTTGCAATCAAGATCAGATTATCAGTCTATATATGTGTATAAATTTGTGTGTTGATAGGGTGAAAGGTTCCTGTCTTCTGTCCATTTAGGTTGGAAAATAGCGATAAATAGAACAAATTGAAAATAGTTATTTTTTCACTGTAGAGCCTACTGAAGACTTATTTGGCTCATACTTGGCACATGTACTTCAAATGTCATTGTTAATTTGTAGCTTCAACAGTTTTGGCATGTTTTAAACTTTGACAGAGTTTTGGCCAAATAACTCTGAAAAGGCTTTCACGTACATGTTTGATCAAGGTTTATGGGCCTCAAATAGTTAAAATGTCAAGATTTTTTTGATAATTATTTACCTACATGGTCTCTAGATTGCATCAAGACCAAATTTGTTTTGATTGATTGAGGACTTAAAGACAAGTTCGAAAAGAGCAATTTTTACTCTTTTGGCCACTGATGAAAATCTTTGCATTTTTGGTAAACATATGTAATTACAAAGTTGTAAAGGCTACAGCAAAGTATACAACTAAAAAAGAATAACAAGCCTAGGCCACTTGTAACTTTAGATATAACTGATTTTCTGCTATAGCGCCCCCTTGAGGCCAATCAACGCCATATTTTAATGGATGATAGAAGGCCCTGAGATACATGTAGGGTATAAGAATCGTCCTGATTGGTCATTGTTTAGCATGTCAAAAGCTTGCTGGAATCTGATTGGCTAATAACGATCGCAAAAATTTGCATATCAAATTTTCCTTCTGTAAAACATTAGGACATAGGCCATAGATGATACATGCCAAAGGAGAGCTTCATAGCTTGTACGGTTCCTGAGAAACAGATTTTTAGCTTTGGCTCCGCCCCCTGGGGGCGTATGTCTACACAGATTGACGGGCTACCTCAGAATCATGTTGGCATCAAAGTTGTAAAGTGGCATTAGTGTAGGTTTAAGCATTCAAAAGTTACAGCTGTTAGAGTAAATTTGGGTGTGCCACGGTAAGATTAATTTGCATATGGCGGCCATATTGTTTACAAATTTCACAATTTTTTCGATAATTATTGAGGATGGGACTCTGCTGAGTTGTTTGACACCAAATATGACAGGATTGGTCAATAACCCTAGGACAAGTTCTCAAAAGTAGGTTTTGCATATTATGCTAAATAGCAAAAAATCTAAGTGGGCGGAGCTTAGTGGTTCTATTGACCTTTTTGATTTGCCATTAACCAAGGAATCATATAATGCAAGAATTTTTGCTCTAGCTATCAGGGCGTGGGAGTTATGAGGCCAAACGCGTTGACCTTTGCTATAGCGCCCCCTTGAGGCCGATCGGGCTCATCTTTTGAATCTGAGTAGCGGTGAGAAGTACTACCATATGACCAACTCTCAGCCCTGTAGGCCTTATGGTTTCTTCTGCCCAATCACTTCTATGGCAGAAAAAGAATAAGAACTATAATAATAATCAGAACAATTACAATAGGGTTTCTAGCACTACGTGCTCGAACCCCTAATCAGAACAATTACAATAGGGTTTCTAGCACTACGTGCTCGAACCCCTAAATATAGCCGCAAGCGGCGATTTACGGGGTTCGAGCGTTACAGGCAAAGAGACCCCTGGAGGCCAGTTAGGCTTAAAACATGTTGCCGGTTGACCGGCATCGCCAAACTGGATGAGGATGACCAGCATGACCGTGAAGACCAAGCTAGATTACCAGCATGACTAATCTGGATGATAAACTTGTTGACCATATTGACCAAGCTGGAGGACCATAATGACCAAACTGGATGACCAGCATGGCAAAGGTGGTTGGCCAGTATGACCAAGCTATACGGCATATAAATATCCCGTATATTGTATATAAGTTTTGACCTGATTAACATTCCGCCTGTTAAAAGCTTGCTGGAATGTGATTGGCTAATAGTGACCACAAAAGTGTCCATATCAAATTTTCATTTGGTGTACCATTATTGCATGGGCCATAGATGATAATTGGCTAGGATGACCTTGATAGCTTGTATGGTTCTAGAGAAACAGCTATCGAGCATTGGCCCCGCCCCCTGGGGGTGTATGTCTACTTAAACTGACAGGGTATCTGAGAATCATGTAATGATCAAAGGACTGAAGTGGTATTAGTGTCAGGTTAAGCATTCAAAAGTTATAAGTGTTAAAGACATTTTACTGCACCATGGTAGAACTCATTTGCATATGGCGGCCATATTGTTTATAAATGTAAAGATTTTTTTAATAATTATTGAGGAGTACGCTCTGCTGAACTGTTTGACACCAAACATGTCATGATTGGTCAAGGATCCAAGGACAAGATCTCAAAAGTAGGTTTTGCATATTATGCAAATTAAAAAAAAAATTAAGTGGGTGGAGCATAAACAAGAATGACCTAGGCGGCTGACCAGCATGAACAAGAAGGATAAATATGTTCAATTAAGCAAGACAAGCAAGATTGAATAAGTTCAGCAGAGCTTTAATTTAAAATAATTCACCTGTAGCTGTTTCACCAAATGACCACCAGAGCGCAGCAAGAGACCACATATAACCTGCTGGAAATCTATCACTCTATAAGTAAGACAGAACATTCCCTATCAGTGTGTTTCTATTTATTAAAAAGAGAAGAAAAGTCCGATTGGGCTCCAAATTAGTACTCATGATCAAGTGGTCTGTATATATATGTGTGTAAATTTGTGTGTTGATAGGGTCAAAGGTTCCTGACTTCTGTCCATTTAGGCTTGAAAAAAGCGATAATACAGGCTTTTGGCCTACAAAACGGCTGTTGCTCTTTGGCCATATTAGAGGCAAAAAATATCTGATTTGGCTCAAAATTTGCAATCAAGATCACAATATCAGTCTATATATGTATGTCAATTTCTGTGTTGATAGGATCAAAGATTCCTGACTTCTGTCCATTTAGATTTGAAAAAAGCGATAATACAGGCTTGAGGCCTACAAAATCGCTGTAGTTTTCCAGCCGTTGTAGAGGCAAAACATGTCCGATTTGGCTGACAATTTGCAATCAAGATCAGATTATCAGTCTATATATGTGTATAAATTTGTGTGTTGATAGGGTGAAAGGTTCCTGTCTTCTGTCCATTTAGGTTGGAAAATAGCGATAAATAGAATAAATTGAAAATAGTTATTTTTTCACTGTAGAGCCTACTGAAGACGTATTTGGCTCATACTTGGCACATGTACTTCAAATGTCATTGTTAATTAGTAGCTTCAACAGTTTTGGCATGTTTTAAACTTTGACAGAGTTTTGGCCAAATAACTCTGAAAAGGCTTTCACGTACATGTTTGATCAAGGTTTATGGGCCTCAAATAGTTAAAATGTCAAGATTTTTTTGATAATTATTTACCTACAGGGTCTCAAGATTGCATCAAGACCAAATTTGTTTTGATTGATTAAGGATTCAAAGACGAGTTCGAAAAGAGCAATTTTTACTCTTTTGGCCACTGATGAAAATCTTTGCATTTTTGGTAAACATATGTAATTACAAAGTTGTAAAGGCTACAGCAAAGTATACAACTAAAAAAGAATAACAAGCCTAGGCCACTTGTACCTTTAGATATAACTGATTTTCTGCTATAGCGCCCCCTTGAGGCCAATCAACGCCATATTTTAATGGATGATAGAAGGCCCTGAGATACATGTAGGGTATAAGTATTGTCCTGATTGGTCACTGTTTAGCCTGTCAAAAGCTTGCTGGAATCTGATTGGCTAATAACAATTGCAAAAATTTGCATATAAAATTTTCCTTCTGTAAAACATTAGGACATAGGCCATAGATGATACATGCCAAAGGAGAGCTTCATAGCTTGTACGGTTCCTGAGAAACAGATTTTTAGCTTTGGCTCCGCCCCCTGGGGGCGTATGTCTACACAGATTGACGGGCTACCTCAGAATCATGTTGGAATCAAAGTTGTAAAGTGGCATTAGTGTAAGTTTAAGCATTCAAAAGTTACAGCTGTTAGAGTAAATTTGGGTGTGCCACGGTAAGATTAATTTGCATATGGCGGCCATATTGTTTAAAAATTTCAAGATTTTTTCGATAATTATTGAGGTTGGGACTCTGCTGAGTTGTTTGACACCAAATATGACAGGATTGGTCAATGACCCTAGGACAAGTTCTCAAAAGTAGGTTTTGCATATTATGCTAAATAGCAAAAAATCTAAGTGGGCGGAGCTTAGTGGTTCTATTGACCTTTTTGATTTGCCATTAACCAAGGAATCATATAATGCAAGAAATTTTGCTCTAGCTATCAGGGCGTAGGAGTTACGAGGCCAAACGCGTTGACCTTCGCCATAGCGCCCCCTTGAGGCCGATCGGGCTCATCTTTTGAATCTGAGTAGCGGTGAGAAGTACTACCATTTGACCAAGTCTCAGCCCTGTAGGCCTTACGGTTTCTTCTGCCCGATCACTTCTATGGCAGAAAAAGAATAAGAATAATAATAATAATAATAATAATCAGAACAATTACAATAGGGTTTCTAGCACTACGTGCTCGAACCCCTAATAAATATAGCCGCAAGCGGCGATTTACGGGGTTCGAGCGTTACAGGCAAAGTGGCCCCTGGAGGCCAGTTAGGCTTAAAACATGTTGCCGGTTGACTGGCATCGCCAAACTGGATGAGGATGACCAGCATGACCGTGAAGACCAAGCTAGATCACCAGCATGACTAATCTGGATGACAAACTTGTTGACCATATTGACCAAGCTGGAAGACCATAATGACCAAACTGGATGACCAGCATGGCAAAGGTGGTTGGCCAGTATGAACAAGCTGGAAGACCACCATTACTATGAGGACAAAGCTGAATGACCAGCAGGACCATAATGACCAATGTGAATGGCCAGCATGACCAAGCTGGATGGCCAGCATAACCAAGCTGGGTGACCAGCGTGACCATAAAGACCATAATGGCAATGCTAGATGAGTGGTGTGAGTAAACTAGTTGAAAAGCATTGATAAATTGAGCTGTAGTGTTCATCAGGTTTTATGTGGTGTCTTACTGCACTCTAGTGGGCATTTGGTGAAACAAATTCAGTTCTTAAATTGAAAAAACACAAGGCATAAAAAGGGAATATAAATAACCCGTATATAGTATATAAGTTTTGACCTGATTAACATTCCGCCTGTTAAAAGCTTGCTGGAATGTGATTGGCTAATAGTGACCACAAAAGTGTCCATATCAAATTTTCATTTGGTGTACCATTAGTGCATGGGCCATAGATGATAATTGGCTAGGATGACCTTGATAGCTTGTATGGTTCTAGAGAATTAGCTATCGAGCATTGGCCCCGCCCCGTAGGGGTGTATGTCTACTTAAACTGACAGGGTATCTGAGAATCATGTAATGATCAAAGGACTGAAGTGGTATTAGTGTCAGGTTAAGCATTCAAAAGTTATAAGTGTTAAAGACATTTTACTGCACCATGGTAAAACTAATTTGCATATGGCGGCCATATTGTTTATAAATGTAAAGATTTTTTTTTATAATTATTGAGGAGTAAGCTCTGCTGAACTGTTTGACACCAAACATGTCATGATTGGTCAAGGAGGCAAAGACAAGATCTCAAAAGTAGGTTTTGCATATTATGCAAATTAAAAAAAAATTAAGTGGGTGGAGCATAAATAAGAATGACCCAGGTGGCTGACTAGCATGACCAAGAAGGATAAATATGTTCAATTAAGCAAGACAAAAATGATTAAATAAGTTCAGCAGAGCTTTAATTTAGAATAATTCAAATGTAGCTGTTTCACCAAATGACCACCAGAGCGCAGCAAGAGACCACATATAACCTGCTGGAAATCTATCACTCTATAAGTAAGACAGAACATTCCCTATCAGTGTGTTTCTATTTATTAAAAAGAGAAGAAAAGTCCGATTGGGCTCCAAATTGGTACTCTTGATCAAGTGGTCTGCATATATATGTGTGTAAATTTGTGTGTTGATAGGGTCAAAGGTTCCTGACTTCTGTCCATTTAGGTTTGAAAAAAGCGATAATACAGGCTTATGGCCTACAAAATGGCTGTTGCTCTTTGGCCATATTAGAGGCAAAAAATATCTGATTTGGCTCAAAATTTGCAATCAAGATCACAATATCAGTCTATATATGTATGTCAATTTCTGTGTCGATAGGGTCAAAGGTTCCTGACTTATGTCCATTTAGGTTTGAAAAAAGCGATAATACAGGCTTGAGGCCTACAAAATCGCTGTAGTTTTCCAGCCGTTGTAGAGGGAAAACATGTCCGATTTGGCTGAAAATTTGCAATCAAGATCAGATTATCAGTCTATATATGTGTATAAATTTGTGTGTTGATAGGGTGAAAGGTTCCTGTCTTCTGTCCATTTAGGTTGGAAAATAGCGATAAATAGAATAAATTGAAAATAGTTATTTTTTCACTGTAGAGCCTACTGAAGACTTATTTGGCTCATACTTGGCAAATGTGCTTCAAATGTCATTGTTAATTAGTAGCTTCAACAGTTTTGGCATGTTTTAAACTTTGACAGAGTTTTGGCCAAATAACTCTGAAAAGGCTTTCACGTACATGTTTGATCAAGGTTTATCGGCCTCAAATAGTTAAAATGTCAAGATTTTTTTGATAATTATTTACCTACAGGGTCTCAAGATTGCATCAAGACCAAAGTTATTTTGATTGATTAAGGACTTAAAGACAAGTTCGAAAAGAGCAATTTTTACTCTTTTGGCCACTGATGAAAATCTTTGCATTTTTGGTAAACACATGTAATTACAAAGTTGTAAAGGCTACAGCAAAGTATACAACTAAAAAAGAATAACAAGCCTAGGCCACTTGTACCTTTAGATATAACTGATTTTCTGCTATAGCGCCCCCTTGAGGCCAATCAACGCCATATTTTAATGGATGATAGAAGGCCCTGAGATACATGTAGGGTATAAGTATCGTCCTGATTGGTCATTGTTTAGCATGTCAAAAGCTTGCTGGAAACTGATTGGCTAATAACGATCGCAAAAATTTGCATATCAAATTTTCCTTCTGTAAAACATTAGGACATAGGCCATAGATGATACATGCCAAAGGAGAGCTTCATAGCTTGTACGTGTTCCTGAGAAACAGATTTTTAGCTTTGGCTCCGCCCCCTGGGGGCGTACGTCTACACAGATTGACAGGCTACCTCAGAATCATGTTGTCATCAAATTTCTAAAGTGGCATTAGTGTAGGTTTAAGCATTCAAAAGTTACAGCTGTTAGAGTAAATTTGGGTGTGTTACGGTAAGATTAATTTGCATATGGTGGCCATATTGTTTACAAATTTCACAATTTTTTCGATAATTATTGAGGTTGGGACTCTGCTGAGTTGTTTGACACCAAACATGTCAGGATTGGTCAATGACCCTAGGACAAGTTCTCAAAAGTAGGTTTTGCATATTATGCTAAATAGCAAAAAATCTAAGTGGGCGGAGCTTAGTGGTTCCATTGACCTTTTTGATTTGCTCTTAACCAAGGAATCATATGACGAAAGAAATTTTGCTCTAGCTATCAGGGCGTGGGAGTTACAAGGCCTAACGCGTTGACCTTTGCCATAGCGCCCCCTTGAGGCCAATTGGGACGCATATCATGCGGCTGAGTACGGGTCTAAAGTACTACGATATGACCAACTCTCAGCTCTCTAGGCCTTACGGTTTGTTCTGTGCAATCACTTCTAGGTCAGAAAAAGAAGGGGAAGCGATTATAAATACCAATATAGCCGCAAGCGGCGATTTACGGGGTTCGAGCGTTACAGGCAAAGACGCCCCTGGAGGCCAGTTAGGCTTAAAACATGTTGCTGGTTGACCGGCATCACCAAACTGGATGACCAGCATGGCAAAGGTGGTTGGCCAGTATGACCAAGCTGGAAGACCACCATTACTATGAGGACAAAGCTGAATGACCAGCAGGACCATAATGACCAATGTGAATGGCCAGCATGACCAAGCTGGATGGCCAGCATAACCAAGCTGGGTGACCAGCGTGACCATAAAGACCATAATGGCAATGCTAGATGAGTGGTGTGAGTAAACTAGTTGAAAAGCATTGATAAATTGAGCTGTAGTGTTCATCAGGTTTTATGTGGTGTCTTACTGCACTCTATTGCGCATTTGGTGAAACAAATTCAGTTCTTAAATTGAAAAAACACAAGGCATAAAAAGGGCATATAAATAACCCGTATATAGTATATAAGTTTTGACCTGATTAACATTCCGCCTGTTAAAAGCTTGCTGGAATGTGATTGGCTAATAGTGACCACAAAAGTGTCCATATCAAATTTTCATTTGGTGTACCATTAGTGCATGGGCCATAGATGATAATTGGCTAGGATGACCTTGATAGCTTGTATGGTTCTAGAGAAACAGCTATCGAGCATTGGCTCCGCCCCCTGGGGGTGTATGTCTACTTAAACTGACAGGGTATCTGAGAATCATGTAATGATCAAAGGACTGAAGTGGTATTAGTGTCAGGTTAAGCATTCAAAAGTTCTAAGTGTTAAAGACATTTTACTGCACCATGGTAAAACTAATTTGCATATGGTGGCCATATTGTTTATAAATGTAAAGATTTTTTTTATAATTGTTGAGGAGTAAGCTCTGCTGAACTGTTTGACACCAAACATGTCATGATTGGTCAAGGAGGCAAAGACAAGATCTCAAAAGTAGGTTTTGCATATTATGCAAATTAAAAAAAAAATTATTGGGTGGAGCATAAACAAGAATGACCCAGGTGGCTGAGCAGCATGACCAAGAAGGATAAAGATGTTCAATTAAGCCAGACAAGCAAGATTAAATAAGTTCAGCAGAGCTTTAATTTAGAATAATTCACCTGTAGCTGTTTCACCAAATGACCACCAGAGCGCAGCAAGAGACCACATATAACCTGCTGGAAATCTATCATTCTATCAGAAAGACAGAACATTCCCTATCAGTGTGTTTCTATTTATTAAAAAGAGAAGAAAAGTCCGATTGGGCTCCAAATTGGTACTCATGATCAAGTGGTCTGTATATTTATGTGTGTAAATTTGTGTGTTGATAGGGTCAAAGGTTCCTGACTTCTGTCCATTCAGGCTTGAAAAAAGCGATAATACAGGCTTATGGCCTACAAAATGTCTGTTGCTCTTTGGCCATATTAGAGGCAAAAAATATCTGATTTGGCTCAAAATTTGCAATCAAGATCACAATATCAGTCTATATATGTATGTCAATTTCTGTGTCAATAGGGTCAAAGGTTCCTGACTTCTGTCCATTTAGATTTGAAAAAAGCGATAATACAGGCTTGAGGCCTACAAAATCGCTGTAGTTTTCCAGCCGTTGTAGAGGCAAAACATGTCCGATTTGGCTGAAAATTTGCAATCAAGATCAGATTATCAGTCTATATATGTGTATAAATTTGTGTGTTGATAGGGTGAAAGGTTCCTGTCTCCTGTCCATTTAGGTTGGAAAATAGCGATAAATAGAATAAATTGAAAATAGTTATTTTTTCACTGTAGAGCCTACTGAAGACTTATTTGGCTCATACTTGGCACATGTACTTCAAATGTCATTGTTAATTAGTAGCTTCAACAGTTTTGGCATGTTTTAAACTTTGACAGAGTTTTGGCCAAATAACTCTGAAAAGGCTTTCACGTACATGTTTGATCAAGGTTTATGGGCCTCGAATAGTAAAAATGTCAAGATTTTTTTGATAATTATTTACCTACAGTGTCTCAAGATTGCACCAAGACCAAATTTGTTTTGATTGATTAAGGACTTAAAGACAAGTTCGAAAAGAGCAATTTTTACTCTTTTGGCCACTGATGAAAATCTTTGCATTTTTGGTAAATACATGTAATTACAAAGTTGTAAAGGCTACAGCAAAGTATACAACTAAAAAAGAATAACAAGCCTAGGCCACTTGTACCTTTAGATATAACTGATTTTCTGCTATAGCGCCCCCTTGAGGCCAATCAACGCCATATTTTAATGGATGATAGAAGGCCCTGAGATACATGTAGGGTATAAGTATCGTCCTGATTGGTCATTGTTTAGCATGTGAAAAGCTTGCTGGAATCTGATTGGCTAATAACGATCGCAAAAATTTGTATATCAAATTTTCCTTCTGTAAAACATTAGGACATAGGCCATAGATGATACATGCCAAAGGAGAGCTTCATAGCTTGTACGGTTCCTGAGAAACAGATTTTTAGCTTTGGCTCCGCCCCCTGGAGGCGTATGTCTACACAGATTGACGGGCTACCTCAGAATCATGTTGGCATCAAAGGTGTAAAGTGGCATTAGTGTAGGTTTAAGCATTCAAAAGTTACAGCTGTTAGAGTAAATTTGGGTGTGCCACGGTAAGATTAATTTGCATATGGCGGCCATATTGTTTACAAATTTCACAATTTTTTTGATAATTATTGAGGTTGGGACTCTGCTGAGTTGTTTGACACCAAATATGACAGGATTGGTCAATGACCCTAGGACAAGTTCTCAAAAGTAGGTTTTGCATATTATGCTAAATAGCAAAAAATCTAAGTGGGCGGAGCTTAGTGGTTCTATTGACCTTTTTGATTTGCCATTAACCAAGGAATCATATAATGCAAGAATTTTTGCTCTAGCTATCAGGGCGTGGCAGTTACGAGGCCTAACGCGTTGACCTTCGCCATAGCGCCCCCTTGAGGCCGATTTGGCTCATCTTTTGAATCTGAGTAGCGGTGAGAAGTACTACCATATGACCAAGTCTCAGCCCTGTAGGCCTTACGGTTTCTTCTGCCCGATCACTTCTATGGCAGAAAAAGAATAATAATAATAAATATAGCCGCAAGCGGCGATTTACGGGGTTCGAGCGTTACAGGCAAAGAGACCCCTGGAGGCCAGTTAGGCTTAAAACATGTTGCCGGTTGACCGGCATCGCCAAACTGGATGAGGATGACCAGCATGACCGTGAAGACCAAGCTAGATTACCAGCATGACTAATCTGGATGACAAACTTGTTGACCATATTGACCAAGCTGGAAGACCATAATGACCAAACTGGATGTCCAGCATGGCAAAGGTGGTTGGCCAGTATGACCAAGCTGGAAGACCACCATTACTATGAGGACAAAGCTGAATGACCAGCAGGACCATAATGACCAATGTGAATGGCCAGCATGACAAAGCTGGATGGCCAGCATAACCAAGCTGGGTGACCAGCGTGACCATAAAGACCATAATGGCAATGCTAGATGAGTGGTGTGAGTAAACTAGTTGAAAAGCATTGATAAATTGAGCTGTAGTGTTCATCAGGTTTTATGTGGTGTCTTACTGCACTCTAGTGCGCATTTGGTGAAACAAATTCAGTTCTTAAATTGAAAAAACACAAGGCATAAAAAGGGCATATAAATAACCCGTATATAGTATATAAGTTTTGACCTGATAAACATTCCGCCTGTTAAAAGCTTGCTGGAATGTGATTGGCTAATAGTGACCACAAAAGTGTCCATATCAAATTTTCATTTGGTGTACCATTAGTGCATGGGCCATAGATGATAATTGGCTAGAATGACCTTGATAGCTTGTATGGTTCTAGAGAAACAGCTATCGAGCATTGGCCCCGCCCCCTGGGGGGGTGTATGTCTACTTAAACTGACAGGGTATCTGAGAATCATGTAATGATCAAAGGACTGAAGTGGTATTAGTGTCAGGTTAAGCATTCAAAAGTTATAAGTGTTAAAGACATTTTACTGCACAATGGTAGAACTCATTTGCATATGGCGGCCATATTGTTTATAAATGTAAAGATTTTTTTAATAATTATTGAGGAGTAAGCTCTGCTGAACTGTTTGACACCAAACATGTCATGATTGGTCAAGGATCCAAGGACAAGATCTCAAAAGTAGGTTTTGCATATTATGCAAATTTTAAAAAAAATTAAGTGGGTGGAGCATAAACAAGAATGACCCAGGCGGCTGACCAGCATGAACAAGAAGGATAAATATGTTCAATTAAGCAAGACAAGCAAGATTGAATAAGTTCAGCAGAGCTTTAATTTAGAATAATTCACCTGTAGCTGTTTCACCAAATGACCACCAGAGCGCAGCAAGAGACCACATATAACCTGCTGGAAATCTATCACTCTATCAGAAAGACAGAACATTCCCTATCAGTGTGTTTCTATTTATTAAAAAGAGAAGAAAAGTCCGATTGGGCTCCAAATTGGTACTCATGATCAAGTGGTCTGTATATACATGTATGTAAATTTGTGTGTTGATAGGGTCAAAGGTTCCTGACTTCTGACCATTTAGGTTTGAAAAAAGTGATAATACAGGCTTATGGCCTACAAAATGGCTGTTGCTCTTTGGCCATATTAGAGGCAAAAAATATCTCATTTGGCTCAAAATTTGCAATCAAGATCACAATATCAGTCTATATATGTATGTCAATTTCTGTGTCAATAGGGTCAAAGGTTCCTGACTTCTGTCAATTTAGATTTGAAAAAAGCGATAATACAGGCTTGAGGCCTACAAAATCGCTGTAGTTTTCCAGCCGTTGTAGAGGCAAAACATGTCCGATTTGGCTGAAAATTTGCAATCAAGATCAGATTATCAGTCTATATATGTGTATAAATTTGTGTGTTGATAGGGTGAAAGGTTCCTGTCTTCTGTCCATTTAGGTTGGAAAATAGCGATAAATAGAATAAATTGAAAATAGTTATTTTTTCACTGTAGAGCCTACTGAAGACGTATTTGGCTCATACTTGGCACATGTACTTCAAATGTCATTGTTAATTAGTAGCTTCAACAGTTTTGGCATGTTTTAAACTTTGACAGAGTTTTGGCCAAATAACTCTGAAAAGGCTTTCACGTACATGTTTGATCAAGGTTTATGGGCCTCAAATAGTTAAAATGTCAAGATTTTTTTGATAATTATTTACCTACAGGGTCTCAAGATTGCATCAAGACCAAATTTGTTTTGATTGATTAAGGACTGAAAGACAAGTTCGAAAAGAGCAATTTTTACTCTTTTGGCCACTGATGAAAATCTTTGCATTTTTGGTAAACACATGTAATTACAAAGTTGTAAAGGCTACAGCAAAGTATACAACTAAAAAAGAATAACAAGCCTAGGCTACTTGTACCTTTAGATATAACTGATTTTCTGCTATAGCGCCCCCTTGAGGCCAATCAACGCCATATTTTAATGGATGATAGAAGGCCCTGAGATACATGTAGGGTATAAGTATCGTCCTGATTGGTCATTGTTTAGCCTGTCAAAAGCTTGCTGGAATCTGATTGGCTAATAACGATCGCAAAAATTTGCATATCAAATTTTCCTTCTGTAAAACATTAGGACATAGGCCATAGATGATACATGCCAAAGGAGAGCTTCATAGCTTGTACGGTTCCAGAGAAACAGATTTTTAGCTTTGGCTCCGCCCCCTGGGGGCGTATGTCTACACAGATTGACGGGCTACCTCAGAATCATGTTGGCATCAAAGTTGTAAAGTGGCATTAGTGTAGGTTTAAGCATTCAAAAGGTACAGCTGTTAGAGTAAATTTGGGTGTGCCACGGTAAGATTAATTTGCATATGGCGGCCACATTGTTTACAAATTTCACAATTTTTTCGATAATTATTGAGGTTGGGACTCTGCTGAGTTGTTTGACACCAAATATGACAGGATTGGTCAATGACCCTAGGACAAGTTCTCAAAAGTAGGTTTTGCATATTATGCTAAATAGCAAAAAATCTAAGTGGGCGGAGCTTAGTGGTTCTATTGACCTTTTTGATTTGCCATTAACCAAGGAATCATATAATGCAAGAATTTTTGCTCTAGCTATCAGGGCGTAGGAGTTACGAGGCCAAACGCGTTGACCTTCGCCATAGCGCCCCCTTGAGGCCGATCAGGCTCATCTTTTGAATCTGAGTAGCGGTGAGAAGTACTACCATATGACCAAGTCTCAGCCCTGTAGGCCTTACGGTTTCTTCTGCCCAATCACTTCTATGGCAGAAAAAGAATAATAATAATAATAATAATAATAATCAGAACAATTACAATAGGGTTTCTAGCACTACGTGCTCGAACCCCTAATAAATATAGCCGCAAGCGGCGATTTACGGGGTTCGAGCGTTACAGGCAAAGAGACCCCTGGAGGCCAGTTAGGCTTAAAACATGTTGCCGGTTGACCGGCATCGCCAAACTGGATGAGGATGACCAGCATGACCGTGAAGACCAAGCTAGATTACCAGCATGACTAATCTGGATGACAAACTTGTTGACCATATTGACCAAGCTGGAAGACCATAATGACCAAACTGGATGACCAGCATGGCAAAGGTGGTTGGCCAGTATGACCAAGCTGGAAGACCACCATTACTATGAGGACAAAGTTGAATGACCAGCAGGACCATAATGACCAATGTGAATGGCCAGCATGACCAAGCTGGATGGCCAGCATAACCAAGCTGGGTGACCAGCGTGACCATAAAGACCATAATGGCAATGCTAGATGAGTGGTGTGAGTAAACTAGTTGAAAAGCATTGATAAATTGAGCTGTAATGTTCATCAGGCTTTATGTGGTGTCTTACTGCACTCTAGTGGGCATTTGGTGAAACAAATTCAGTTCTTAAATTAAAAAAACACAAGGCATAAAAAGGGCATATAAATAACCCGTATATAGTATATAAGTTTTGACCTGATTAACATTCCGCCTGTTAAAAGCTTGCTGGAATGTGATTGGCTAATAGTGACCACAAAAGTGTCCATATCAAATTTTCATTTGGTGTACCATTAGTGCATGGGCCATAGATGATAATTGGCTAGGATGACCTTGATAGCTTGTATGGTTCTAGAGAAACAGCTATCGAGCATTGGCCCCGCACCCTGGGGGGGTGTATGTCTACTTAAACTGACAGGGTATCTGAGAATCATGTAATGATCAAAGGACTGAAGTGGTATTAGTGTCAGGTTAAGCATTCAAAAGTTATAAGTGTTAAAGACATTTTACTGCACCATGGTAGAACTCATTTGCATATGGCGGCCATATTGTTTATAAAAGTAAAGATTTGTTTTAATAATTATTGAGGAGTAAGCTCTGCTGAACTGTTTGACAGCAAACATGTCATGATTGGTCAAGGATCCAAGGACAAGATCTCAAAAGTAGGTTTTGCATATTATGCAAATTTAAAAAAAAATTAAGTGAGTGGAGCATAAACAAGAATGACCCAGGCGGCTGACCAGCATGAACAAGAAGGATAAATATGTTCAATTAAGCAAGACAAGCAAGATTAAATAAGTTCAGCAGAGCTTTAATTTAGAATAATTCAAATGTAGCTGTTTCACCAAATGACCACCAGAGCGCAGCAAGAGACCATATATAACCTGCTGGAAATCTATCACTCTATAAGTAAGACAGAACATTCCCTATCAGTGTGTTTCTATTTATTAAAAAGAGAAGAAAAGTCCGATTGGGCTCCAAATTGGTACTCATGATCAAGTGGTCTGCATATATATGTGTGTAAATTTGTGTGTTGATAGGGTCAAAGGTTCCTGACTTCTGTCCATTTAGGTTTGAAAAAAGCGATAATACAGGCTTATGGCCTACAAAATGGCTGTTGCTCTTTGGCCATATTAGAGGCAAAAAATATCTGATTTGGCTCAAAATTTGCAATCAAGATCACAATATCAGTCTATATATGTATGTCAATTTCTGTGTCGATAGGGTCAAAGGTTCCTGACTTATGTCCATTTAGGTTTGAAAAAAGCGATAATACAGGCTTGAGGCCTACAAAATCGCTGTAGTTTTCCAGCCGTTGTAGAGGCAAAACATGTCCGATTTGGCTGAAAATTTGCAATCAAGATCACAATATCAGTCTATATATGTGTATAAATTTGTGTGTTGATAGGGTGAAAGGTTCCTGTCTTCTGTCCATTTAGGTTGGAAAATAGCGATAAATAGAATAAATTGAAAATAGTTATTTTTTCACTGTAGAGCCTACTGAAGACTTATTTGGCTCATACTTGGCAAATGTGCTTCAAATGTCATTGTTAATTAGTAGCTTCAACAGTTTTGGCATGTTTTAAACTTTGACAGAGTTTTGGCCAAATAACTCTGAAAAGGCTTTCACGTACATGTTTGATCAAGGTTTATGGGCCTCAAATAGTTAAAATGTCAAGATTTTTTTGATAATTCTTTACCTACAGGGTCTCAAGATTGCATCAAGACCAAATTTGTTTTGATTGATTAAGGACTTAAAGACAAGTTCGAAAAGAGCAATTTTTACTCTTTTGGCCACTGATGAAAATCTTAGCATTTTTGGTAAACATATGTAATTACAAAGTTGTAAAGGCTACAGCAAAGTATACAACTAAAAAAGAATAACAAGCCTAGGCCACTTGTACCTTTAGATATAACTGATTTTCTGCTATAGCGCCCCCTTGAGGCCAATCAACGCCATATTTTAATGGATGATAGAAGGCCCTGAGATACATGTAGGGTATAAGTATCGTCCTGATTGGTCATTGTTTAGCCTGTCAAAAGCTTGCTGGAATCTGATTGGCTAATAACGATTGCAAAAATTTGCATATCACATTTTCCTTCTGTAAAACATTAGGACATAGGCCATAGATGATACATGCCAAAGGAGAGCTTCATAGCTTGTACGGTTCCTGAGAAACAGATTTTTAGCTTTGGCTCCGCCCCCTGGGGGCGTATGTCTACACAGATTGACGGGCTACCTCAGAATCATGTTGGCATCATAGGTCTAAAGTGGCATTAGTGTAGGTTTAAGCATTCAAAAGTTACAGCTGTTAGAGTAAATTTGGGTGTGCCACGGTAAGATTAATTTGCATATGGCGGCCATATTGTTTACAAATTTCCCAATTTTTTCGATAATTATTGAGGTTGGGACTCTGCTGAGTTGTTTGACACCAAACATGACAGGATTGGTCAATGACCCTAGGACAAGTTCTCAAAAGTAGGTTTTGCATATTATGCTAAATAGCAAAAAATCTAAGTGGGCGGAGCTTAGTGGTTCTATTGACCTTTTTGATTTTCCATTAACCAAGGAATCATATAATGCAAGACTTTTTGCTCTAGCTATCAGGGCGTGGGAGTTACGAGGCCAAACGCGTTGACCTTCGCCATAGCGCCCCCTTGAGGCCGATCGGGCTCATCTTTTGAATCTGAGTAGCGGTGAGAAGTACTACCATATGACCAAGTCTCAGCCCTGTAGGCCTTACGGTTTCTTCTGCCCAATCACTTCTATGGCAGAAAAAGAATAAGAACTATAATAATAATAATAATAATAATAATAATCAGAACAATTACAATAGGGTTTCTAGCACTACGTGCTCGAACCCCTAATAATAATCAGAACAATTACAATAGGGTTTCTAGCACTACGTGCTCGAACCCCTAATAATAAATATAGCCGCAAGCGGCGATTTACGGGGTTCGAGCGTCACAGGAAAAGAGGCCCCTGGAGGCCAGTTAGGCTTAAAACATGTTGCCGGTTGACCGGCATCACCAAACTGGATGACCAACATGGCAAAGGTGGTTTGCCAGTAAGGCCAAGCTGGATGACCAGCATTGCTATGATCACAAAGCTGAATGACCAGCAGGACCATAATGACCAATGTGAATGACCAGAATGACCTAGCTGGATGAGCAGCACAACCAAGCTAGGTGACCAGCCTGACCATAAAGATCATAATTACAATGCTAGATGAGTGGTGTGAGTAAACTAGTTGAAATGCATTGATAAATTGGTAGTCATGATCAAGTGGTCTGTATATATATGTGTGTAAATGTGTGTGTTATTAGGGTCAAAGGTTCCTGTCTTCTGTCCATTTAGGTTTGAAAAAAGCGATAATACAGGCTTGAGGCCTGCAAAATCTCTGTTGCTATTTCGCCATATCAATGGCAAATTATATCTGATTTGGATCAAAATTTGCAAACAAGGTCACAATATCAGTCTATATATGTATGTAAATTTCTGTGTTGATAGGGTTAAAGGTTCCTGTCTTCTGTCCATTTAGGTTTGAAAAAAGCGATAATACAGGCTTGAGGTCTGCAAAATCGCTGTAGTTTTCCAGCCGTTGTAGAGGGAAAACATGTCCGATGTGGCTGAACATTTGCATTCAAGATCAGATTATCAGTCTATATATGTGTATAAATTTGTGTGTTGATAGGGTGAAAGGTTCCTGTCTTCTGTCCATTTAGGTTGGAAAATAGCAATAAATAGAATAAATTGAAAATAGTTAATTTGTGACTGTAGAGCCTACTGAATACTTATTTGGCTCATACTTGGCATATGGGCTTCAAATGTCATTGTTAATTAGTAGCTTTAACAGTTTTGGCATGTTTAAAACTTTGACAGATTTTTGGCCAAATAACTCTGAAAAGGCTTTCACGTACATGTTTGATCAAGGTTTATGGGCCTCCAATAGTTAAAATGTCAAGATTTTTTTGATAATTATTTACCTACAGGGTCTCAAGATTGCATCAAGACCAAATTTGTTTTGATTGATTGAAGACTTAAAGACAAGTTCGAAAAGAGGTATTTTTACTCTTTTGGCCACTGATCAAAATCTTTGCATTTTTGGCGAACACATTTATTAACAAAGTTGTAAAAGCTACAGCAAAGTATACAACTAAAAAAGAATAACATGCCTAGGCCACTTTTACCTTAAGATATAACTGATTTTCTGCTATAGCACCCCCTAGAGGCCAATCAACGCCATATTTTAATGGATGATAGAAGGCCCTGAGATACATGTAGGGTATAAGCATCGTCCTGATTGGTCATTGTTTAGCATGTCAAAAGCTTGCTGGAATCTGATTGGCTAATGGCGATCGCAAAAATTTGCATATCAAATTTTCCTTATGTGAAACATTAGGACATAGGCCATAGATGATACATGACAAAGGATAGCTTCATAGCTTGTACGTGTTCCTGAGAAACAGATTTTAAGCTTTGGCTCCGCCCCCTGGGTGCGTACGTCTACACAGATTGACAGGCTACCTCAGAATCATGTTGTCATCAAATTTCTAAAGTGGCATTAGTGTAGGTTTAAGCATTCAAAAGTTACAGCTGTTAGAGTAAATTTGGGTGTGTTACGGTAAGATTAATTTGCATATGGTGGCCATATTGTTTACAAATTTCACAATTTTTTCGATAATTATTGAGGTTGGGACTCTGATGAGTTGTTTGACACCAAATATGACAGGATTGGTCAATGACCCTAGGACAAGTTCTCAAAAGTAGGTTTTGCATATTATGCTAAATAGCAAAAAATCTAAGTGGGCGGAGCTTAGTGGTTCTATTGACCTTTTTGATTTGCTCTTAACCAAGGAATCATATGACGAAAGAAATTTTGCTCTAGCTATCAGGGCGTGGGAGTTACAAGGCCTAACGCGTTGACCTTCGCCATAGCGCCCCCTTGAGGCCAATTGGGACGCATATCATGCGGCTGAGTACGGGTCTAAAGTACTACGATATGACCAACTCTCAGCTCTCTAGGCCTTACGGTTTGTTCTGTGCAATCACTTCTAGGTCAGAAAAAGAAGGGGCAGCGATTATAAATACCAATATAGCCGCAAGCGGCGATTTACGGGGTTCGAGCGTTACAGGCAAAGAGGCCCCTGGAGGCCAGTTAGGCTTA
Organism: Astyanax mexicanus; assembly: GCF_023375975.1. Classification (NCBI taxonomy): domain Eukaryota; kingdom Metazoa; phylum Chordata; class Actinopteri; order Characiformes; family Acestrorhamphidae; genus Astyanax; species Astyanax mexicanus. The sequence continues at coordinate 98,495,116 of NC_064408.1, forward strand.
AAACATGTTGCCGGTTGACCGGCATTACCAAACTGGATGACCAGCATGGCAAAGGTGTTTGGCCAGTATGACCAAGCTGGAAGACCAGCATTGCTATGATGACAAAGCTGAATGACCAGCAGGACCATAATGACCAATGTGAATGACCAGAATGACCTAGCTGGATGGGCAGCATAATCAAGCTAGGTGACCAGCATGACCATAAAGACCATAATGACAATGCTAGATGAGTGGTGTGAGTAAACTAGTTGAAAAGCATTGATAAATTGAGCTGTAGTGTTCATCAGGTTTTATGTGGTCTCTTGCTGCACTCTAGTGGGCATTCGGAGAGCCTAGCAGTGAGGCATAAAAGGGCACATATCAATAACCAATAATATCAATAATAGTGTATAAGTTTTGACCTGATTAACATTCCGCCTGTTAAAAGCTTGCTGGAATGGGATTGGCTAATAGTGACCACAAAAGTGTCCATATCAAATTTTCATTTGGTGTACCATTAGTGCATGGGCCATAGATGATAATTGGCTAGGATGACCTTGATAGCTTGTATGGTTCTAGAGAAACAGCTATCGAGCATTGGCCCCGCCCCCTGGGGGTGTATGTCTACTTAAACTGACAGGGTATCTGAAAATCATGTAATGATCAAAGGACTGAAGTGGTATTAGTGTCAGGTTAAGCATTCAAAAGTTATAAGTGTTAAAGACATTTTACTGCACCATGGTAGAACTCATTTGCATATGGCGGCCATATTGTTTATAAATGTAAAGATTTTTTTAATAATTATTGAGGAGTAAGCTCTGCTGAACTGTTTGACACCAAACATGTCATGATTGGTCAAGGATCCAAGGACAAGATCTCAAAAGTAGGTTTTGCATATTATGCAAATTAAAAAAAAAATTAAGTGGGTGGAACATAAACAAGAATGACCCAGGTGGCTGACCATCATGAACAAGAAGGATAAATATGTTCAATTAAGCAAGACAAGCAAGATTGAATAAGTTCAGCAGAGCTTTAATTTAGAATAATTCACCTGTGGCTGTTTCACCAAATGACCACCAGAGCGCAGCAAGAGACCACATATAACCTGCTGGAAATCTATCACTCTATAAGTAAGACAGAACATTCCCTATCAGTGTGTTTCTATTTATTAAAAAGAGAAGAAAAGTCCGATTGGGCTCCAAATTGGTACTCATGATCAAGAGGTCTGTATATACATGTATGTAAATTTGTGTGTTGATAGGGTCAAAGGTTCCTGACTTCTGACCATTTAGGTTTGAAAAAAGTGATAATACAGGCTTATGGCCTACAAAATGGCTGTTGCTCTTTGGCCATATTAGAGGCAAAAACATATCTGATTTGGCTCAAAATTTGCAATCAGGATCACAATATCAGTCTATATATGTATGTCAATTTCTGTGCCAATAGGGTCAAAGGTTCCTGACTTCTGTCCATTTAGATTTGAAAAAAGCGATAATACAGGCTTGAGGCCTACAAAATCGCTGTAGTTTTCCAGCCGTTGTAGAGGCAAAACATGTCCGATTTGGCTGAAAATTTGCAATCAAGATCAGATTATCAGTCTATATATGTGTGTAAATTTGTGTGATGATAGAGTGAAAGGTTCCTGTCTTCTGTCCATTTAGGTTGGAAAATAGCGATAAATAGAATAAATTGAAAATAGTTATTTTTTCACTGTAGAGCCTACTGAAGACTTATTTGGCTCATACTTGGCACATGTACTTCAAATGTCATTGTTAATTAGTAGCTTCAGCAGTTTTGGCATGTTTTAAACTTTGACAGAGTTTTGGCCAAATAACTCTGAAAAGGCTTTCACGTACATGTTTGATCAAGGTTTATGGGCCTCAAATAGTTAAAATATCAAGATTTTTTTGATAATTATTTACCTACAGGGTCTCAAGATTGCATCAAGACTAAATTTGTTTTGATTGATTAAGGACTTAAAGACAAGTTCGAAAAGAGCAATTTTTACTCTTTTGGCCACTGATGAAAATCTTTGCATTTTTGGTAAACATATGTAATTACAAAGTTGTAAAGGCTACAGCAAAGTATACAACTAAAAAAGAATAACAAGCCTAGGCCACTTCTACCTTTAGATATAACTGATTATCTGCTATAGCGCCCCCTTGAGGCCAATCAACACCATATTTTAATGGATGATAGAAGGCCCTGAGATACATGTAGGGTATAAGTATCGTCCTGATTGGTCATTGTTTAGCCTGTCAAAAGCTTGCTGGAATCTGATTGGCTAATAACGATCGCAAAAATTTGCATATCAAATTTTCCTTCTGTAAAACATTAGGACATAGGCCATAGATGATACATGCCAAAGGAGAGCTTCATAGCTTGTACGGTTCCTGAGAAACAGATTTTTAGCTTTGGCTCCGCCCCCTGGGGGCGTATGTCTACACAGATTGACATGCTACCTCAGAATCATGTTGGCATCATAGGTCTAAAGTGGCATTAGTGTCGGTTTAAGCATTCAAAAGTTACAGCTGTTAAAGTAAATTTGGGTGTGCCACGGTAAGATTAATTTGCATATGTCGGCCATATTTTTTGCAATTTTCAAGATTTTTTTAATAATTATTGAGGTTGGGACTCTGCTGAGTTGTTTGACACCAAACATGTCAGCATTGGTCAATGAGTTTAGGACAAGTTCTCAAAAGTAGGTTTTGCATATTATGCTAAATAGCAAAAAATCTAAGTGGGCGGAGCTTAGTAGTTCTATTGACCTTTTTGATTTGCCATTAACCAAGGAATCATATAATGCAAGAATTTTTGCTCTAGCTATCAGGGCGTAGGAGTTACGGGGCCAAACGCGTTGACCTTCGCCATAGCGCCCCCTTGAGGCCGATCCGGCTCATCTTTTGAATCTGAGTAGCGGTGAGAAGTACTACCATATGACCAAGTCTCAGCCCTGTAGGCCTTACGGTTTCTTCTGCCCAATCACTTCTATGGCAGAAAAAGAATAAGAATAATAATAATAATAAATATAGCCGCAAGCGGCGATTTACGGGGTTCGAGCGTCACAGGCAAAGAGGCCCCTGGAGGCCAGTTAGGCTTAAAACCTGTTGCTGGTTGACCGTCATCACCAAACTGGATAACCAAGCTGGGTAACCAGCGTGACCATAAAGACCAAAATGACAATGCTAGATGAGTGGTGTGAGTAAACTAGTTGAAAAGCATTGATAAATTGAGCTGTAGTGTTCATCAGGTTTTATGTGGTGTCTTGCTGCACTCTAGTGGGCATTTGGTGAAACAACTTCAGTTCTTAAATTCAAAAAACACAAGGCATAAAAAGGGCATATAAATAACCCATATATAGTGTATAAGTTTTGACCTGATAAACATTCTGCCTGTCAAAAGCTTGCTGGAATGTGATTGGCTAATAGTGACCACAAAAGTGTCCATATCAAATTTTCATTTGGTGTACCATTAGTGCATGGGCCATAGATGATAATTGGCAAGGATGACCTTGATAGCTTGTATGGTTGTAGAGAAACAGCTATCGAGCATTGGCCCCGCCCCCTGGGGCGGTGTATGTCTACTTAAACCCACAGGGTATCTGAGAATCATGTAATGATCAAAGGACTGAAGTGGTATTAGTGTCAGGTTAAGCATTCAAAAGTTATAAGTGTTAAAGACATTTTACTGCACCATGGTAAAACTAATTTGCATATGGCGGCCATATTGTTTATAAATGTAAAGATTTTTTTTTATAATTATTGAGGAGTAAGCTCTGCTGAACTGTTTGACACCAAACATGTCATGATTGGTCAAGGAGGCAAAGACAAGATCTCAAAAGTAGGTTTTGCATATTATGCAAATTAAAAAAAAATTAAGTGGGTGGAGCATAAATAAGAATGACCCAGGTGGCTGACTAGCATGACCAAGAAGGATAAATATGTTCAATTAAGCAAGACAAAAATGATTAAATAAGTTCAGCAGAGCTTTAATTTAGAATAATTCAAATGTAGCTGTTTCACCAAATGACCACCAGAGCGCAGCAAGAGACCACATATAACCTGCTGGAAATCTATCACTCTATAAGGAAGACAGAACATTCCCTATCAGTGTGTTTCTATTTATTAAAAAGAGAAGAAAAGTCCGATTGGGCTCCAAATTGGTACTCATGATCAAGTGGTCTGCATATATATGTGTGTAAATTTGTGTGTTGATAGGGTCAAAGGTTCCTGACTTCTGTCCATTTAGGTTTGAAAAAAGCGATAATACAGGCTTATGGCCTACAAAATGGCTGTTGCTCTTTGGCCATATTAGAGGCAAAAAATATCTGATTTGGCTCAAAATTTGCAATCAAGATCACAATATCAGTCTATATATGTATGTCAATTTCTGTGTCGATAGGGTCAAAGGTTCCTGACTTATGTCCATTTAGGTTTGAAAAAAGCGATAATACAGGCTTGAGGCCTACAAAATCGCTGTAGTTTTCCAGCCGTTGTAGAGGGAAAACATGTCCGATTTGGCTGAAAATTTGCAATCCAGATCAAATTATCAGTCTATATATGTGTATAAATTTGTGTGTTGATAGGGTGAAAGGTTCCTGTCTTCTGTCCATTTAGGTTGGAAAATAGCGATAAATAGAATAAATTGAAAATAGTTATTTTTTCACTGTAGAGCCTACTGAAGACTTATTTGGCTCATACTTGGCACATGTACTTCAAATGTCATTGTTAATTAGTAGCTTCAACAGTTTTTGCATGTTTTAAACTTTGACAGAGTTTTGGCCAAATAACTCTGAAAAGGCTTTCACGTACATGTTTGATCAAGGTTTATGGGCCTCAAATAGTTAAAATGTCAAGATTTTTTTGATAATTATTTACCTACAGGGTCTCAAGATTGCATCAAGATCAAATTTGTTTTGATTGATTAAGGACTTAAAGACAAGTTCGAAAAGAGCAAGTTTTACTCTTTTGGCCACTGATGAAAACCTTTGCATTTTTGGTAAACATATGTAATTACAAAGTTGTAAAAGCTATAGCACAGTATACAACTAAAAAAGAATAACAAGCCTAGGCCACTTGTACCTTTAGATATAACTGATTTTCTGCTATAGCGCCCCCTTGAGGCTAATCAACCCCATATTTTAATGGATGATAGAAGGCCCTGTGATACATGTAGGGTATAAGTATCGTCCTGATTGGTCATTGTTTAGCCTGTCAAAAGCTTGCTGGAATCTGATTGGCTAATAACGATCGCAAAAATTTGCATATCAAATTTTCCTTCTGTAAAACATTAGGACATAGGCCATAGATGATACATGCCAAAGGAGAGCTTCATAGCTTGTACAGTTCCTGAGAAACAGATTTTTAGCTTTGGCTCCGCCCCCTGGGTGCGTATGTCTACACAGATTGACGGGCTACCTCAGAATCATGTTGGCATCAAAGTTGTAAAGTGGCATTAGTGTAGGTTTAAGCATTCAAAAGTTACAGCTGTTAGAGTAAATTTGGGTGTGCCACGGTAAGATCAATTTGCATATGGCGGCCATATTGTTTAAAAAGTTCTCAATTTTTTCGATAATTATTGAGTTTGGGACTCTGCTGAGTTGTTTGACACCAAATATGACAGGATTGGTCAATGACCCTAGGACAAGTTCTCAAAAGTAGGTTTTGCATATTATGCTAAATAGCAAAAAATCTAAGTGGGCGGAGCTTAGTGGTTCTATTGACCTTTTTGATTTGCCATTAACCAAGGAATCATATAATGCAAGAATTTTTGCTCTAGCTATCAGGGCGTAGGAGTTACGAGGCCAAACGCGTTGACCTTCGCCATAGCGCCCCCTGGAGGCCGATCAGGCTCATCTTTTGAATCTGAGTAGCGGTGAGAAGTACTACCATATGACCAAGTCTCAGCCCTGTAGGCCTTACGGTTTCTTCTCCCCAATCACTTCTATGGCAGAAAAAGAATAAGAACTATAATAATAATAATAATAATAAATATAGCCGCAAGCGGCGATTTACGGGGTTCGAGCGTTACAGGCAAAGAGACCCCTGGAGGCCAGTTAGGCTTAAAACATGTTGCTGGTTGACTGGCATCACCAAACTGGATGACCAGCATGGCAAAGGTGTTTGGCCAGTATGACCAAGCTGGATGACCAGCATTGCTATGATGACAAAGCTGAATGACCAGCAGGACCATAATGACCAATGTGAATGACCAGAATGACCTAGCTGGATGGGCAGCATAACCAAGCTAGGTGACCAGCGTGACCATAAAGACCATAATGACAATGCTAGATGAGTGGTGTGAGTAAACTAGTTGAAATGCATTGATAAATTGAGCTGTAGTGTTCAGCAGGTTTTATGTGGTCTCTTGCTGCACTCTAGTGGGCATTCGGAGAGCCTAGCAGTGAGGCATGACAAGGGCACATATTAATAACCAATAATATCAATAATAGTACATAAGTTTTGACCTGATTGACATTCAGCCTGTCAAAAGCTTGCTGGAATGTGATTGGCTAATAGTGACCACAAAAGTGTCCATATCAAATTTTCATTTGGTGTACCATTAGTGCATGGGCCATAGATGATAATTGGCTAGGATGACCTTGATAGCTTGTATGGTTCTAGAGAAACAGCTATCGAGCATTGGCCCCGCCCCCTGGGGGGGTGTATGTCTACTTAAACTGACAGGGTATCTGAGAATCATGTAATGATCAAAGGACTGAAGTAGTATTAGTGTCAGGTTAAGCATTCAAAAGTTATAAGTGTTAAAGACATTTTACTGCACCATGGTAGAACTCATTTGCATATGGCGGCCATATTGTTTATAAATGTAAAGATTTTTTAAATAATTATTGAGGAGTAAGCTCTGCTGAACTGTTTGACACCAAACATGTCATGATTGGTCAAGGATCCAAGGACAAGATCTCAAAAGTAGGTTTTGCATATTATGCAAATTAAAAAAAAAATTAAGTGGGTGGAGCATAAACAAGAATGACCCAGGCGGCTGAGCAGCATGACCAAGAAGGATAAATATGTTCAATTAAGCAAGACAAGCAAGATTGAATAAGTTCAGCAGAGCTTTAATTTAAAATAATTCACCTGTAGCTGTTTCACCAAATGACCACCAGAGCGCAGCAAGAGACCACATATAACCTGCTGGAAATCTATCACTCTATCAGAAAGACAGATCATTCCCTATCAGTGTGTTTCTATTTATTAAAAAGAGAAGAAAAGTCCGATTGGGCTCCAAATTGGTACTCATGATCAAGTGGTCTGTATATACATGTATGTAAATTTGTGTGTTGATAGGGTCAAAGGTTCCTGACTTCTGACCATTTAGGTTTGAAAAAAGTGATAATACAGGCTTATGGCCTACAAAATGGCTGTTGCTCTTTGGCCATATTAGAGGCAAAAAATATCTGATTTGGCTCAAAATGTGCAATCAGGATCACAATATCAGTCTATATATGTATGTCAATTTCTGTGTCAATAGGGTCAAAGGTTCCTGACTTCTGTCCATTTAGATTTGAAAAAAGCGATAATACAGGCTTGAGGCCTACAAAATCGCTGTAGTTTTCCAGCCGTTGTAGAGGCAAAACATGTCCGATTTGGCTGAAAATTTGCAATCAAGATCACAATATCAGTCTATATATGTGTATAAATTTGTGTGTTGATAGGGTGAAAGGTTCCTGTCTTCTGTCCATTTAGGTTGGAAAATAGCGATAAATAGAATAAATTGAAAATAGTTATTTTTTCACTGTAGAGCCTACTGAAGACTTATTTGGCTCATACTTGGCACATGTGCTTCAAATGTCATTGTTAATTAGTAGCTTCAACAGTTTTGGCATGTTTTAAACTTTGACAGAGTTTTGGCCAAATAACTCTGAAAAGGCTTTCACGTACATGTTTGATCAAGGTTTATGGGCCTCAAATAGTTAAAATGTCAAGATTTTTTTGATAATTATTTACCTTCAGGGTCTCAAGATTGCATCAAGACCAAATTTGTTTTGATTGATTAAGGACTTAAAGACAAGTTCGAAAAGAGCAATTTTTACTCTTTTGGCCACTGATGAAAATCTTTGCATTTTTGGTAAACACATGTAATTACAAAGTTGTAAAGGCTACAGCAAAGTATACAACTCAAAAAGAATAACAAGCCTAGGCCACTTATACCTTTAGATATAACTGATTTTCTGCTATAGCGCCCCCTTGAGGCCAATCAACGCCATATTTTAATGGATGATAGAAGGCCCTGAGATACATGTAGGGTATAAGTATCGTCCTGATTGGTCATTGTTTAGCATGTCAAAAGCTTGCTGGAATCTGATTGGCTAATAACGATCGCAAAAATTTGCATATCAAATTTTCCTTCTGTAAAACATTAGGACATAGGCCATAGATGATACATGCCAAAGGAGAGCTTCATAGCTTGTACGGTTCCTGAGAAACAGATTTTTAGCTTTGGCTCCGCCCCCTGGAGGCGTATGTCTACACAGATTGAATGGCTACCTCAGAATCATATTGGCATCAAAGTTGTAAAGTGGCATTAGTGTCGGTTTAAGCATTCAAAAGTTACAGCTGTTAGAGTAAATTTGGGTGTGCCACGGTAAGATTAATTTGCATATGGCGGCCATATTGTTTACAAATTTCACAATTTTTTTGATAATTATTGAGGTTGGGACTCTGCTGAGTTGTTTGACACCAAATATGACAGGATTGGTCAATGACCCTAGGACAAGTTCTCAAAAGTAGGTTTTGCATATTATGCTAAATAGCAAAAAATCTAAGTGGGCGGAGCTTAGTGGTTCTATTGACCTTTTTGATTTGCCATTAACCAAGGAATCATATAATGCAAGAATTTTTGCTCTAGCTATCAGGGCGTGGGAGTTACGAGGCCTAACGCATTGACCTTCGCCATAGCGCCCCCTTGAGGCCGATCGGGCTCATCTTTTGAATCTGAGTAGCGGTGAGAAGTACTACCATATGACCAAGTCTCAGCCCTGTAGGCCTTACGGTTTCTTCTGCCCGATCACTTCTATGGCAGAAAAAGAATAAGAATAATAATCGGAACAATTACAATAGGGTTTCTAGCACTACGTGCTCGAACCCCTAATAATAATAATAATCAGAACAATTACAATAGGGTTTCTAGCACTACGTGCTCGAACCCCTAATAATCAGAACAATTACAATAGGGTTTCTAGCACTACGTGCTCGAACCCCTAATAATCAGAACAATTACAATAGGGTTTCTAGCACTACGTGCTCGATCCCCTAATAATAATAAGAAAAATCTTAGCAAAAACAATAGGGTTCTACGCACCTTCGGTGCTTGAACCCTAATAATAATAATAATAAGAAAAATCTTAGCAAAAACAATAGGGTTCTACGCACCTTCGGTGCTTGAACCCTAATTAAGACCATGTTAAAGAGATATTCATTGTTGAGTACTAGCGAGCCATCCCAGTCAAGCTTTCTGTTTTTAAAGAGAGTTATAAAAACATAGTCTGCAGTCTAAATGGTAATATTATTTCACAACTATAGAATGGAGAGAGAAGTTATCTGTAAGGTGTCAGAATATCTGTTTGTTTGGATGATATTATGTCCCAGAAATTAGAGTGATAAACTATATTATTGTAATTTTAAGACAATTTTATGTCACAGTTAATGCCTGCATGAAGTTTTGAACCCATGAACATTACCAAACACTGGGCTTCCCACTTTATGATGCTTTGCTAAAACTTTACTGCAGCAGTCTTCAGTTGTTGCTGGTTTGTGGGTCTTTCTACCTTTAATTTGTATTAAGCGAGAAGTGAAATGCTGCTTGATTGGGTTTAGATCTGGTGATTGACTCGACCACTGCAGAATATTCCACTTCTTTACTTAAAGCCACTTCTTTACTTAAAGCCAAGCACACCCATACCACCACCATGTTTAACAGAGGATGTGGTGAGCTTTGTATCAAGCCGTTCCAAGACTTCTCCATACGTTCTTCTTCCCATCATTTAAAACTGTACTATAATAGCATACTTGTAATAGAACACATCCAAAGATATGTTACTGTAATAGAAAACATCCTAATAAAAAAACTAATAAAATAATGTGACATGCCGGCTCCATCACATAATCATGCGCTCCTCACTAAGAAAAACGAAGAGTAATATAAATAAAAAATTGATAAGTCAATTGCATAATTATAAGGATAGGCCCAAGTGTACGTGTCTCAAATCAGGTGTTTGTAACTGGTGTGGGACAAGAATTCCAGTAATTCTGCTGGCAGTAAGGGGTGTCATATCGTATTAGCTCCAATTATATCACCAATATTTTTTTAATTGTGAACGATATTATACTCTAAAATGTTGTGCCATATCACCCCTCCTAACTATCATCTCAGGGTACAATTTTTTTCTGTTTTAGCAAAAAAAAAATCTAAAAAATTATTTTCCCATGACAGATCTACTAGAAAAAGATTATATCTGTCCAGTATCATTTATTTTACTTCAGTCCTGGATATATGGAGATATTTGGAGTGCTTTTTTTTTACGTAAATGTGATCTAAATAGAATGTTTCCAGTAGAGTATGTTTGATCATCAGTGATGCTCCATATGTTGCATTTATTATATAACATTTTTTTTCTATAAAAACCAACATATGTACATATTTCCAACAATATCCTACAGTTGTTCAGCTCATTATTTTTGAATAAGAACACAATACAGGAGAGCTTTACATTAATTAAAATAGTTTTGGGTCAATAAAACTACATACTTTAGGGAAAAAATACATAAAAAGAAAATTTAGGAATACTGATTTGCAAATATACTGTACCAGTCAGTGTTTTTCGTCATGTACAAAAGCCAGAGCATTCAGTTCAGGCCAGTAATGATGAAGTTATAAGGTTATAAATGTTTCAGCCCTTACGATTACCAATTCTGTTTTTCCTGTGGTTCATACTTACACAATTAGATTTACATCAGCTACAAAGCAGCTACAAAACTCACATCCACAGAACCTTCTGGTCATGTCCGACTAAATACCGGTCATTAAATGTTAGAACGTATGCCCCTACTGTGCCTGAGAAGCTCTGCGGCTATATTTAGTTCATGTCATCATCGCGGCTCAGTTGTTCTCAGCTGTTGCTTTCAAAATGGTGTCACAGGGTGGATAAACAGTCGTAAGGAGGTCACCATTATAGAGCATTTGGCATACCATGAGAAAGCCTGTTTGATTATTTACCCAACATAATGCATTCAGTTCTATGTAAAAGCCCATCCCACTGATTCCCTTGAACACGTTCTGAGATTTTCTTGCAAAGTGGCATTAATGCTTCCTGTTAGCACAGGATCTGTTTAAGCTTTTGGAATAAAACAAACATTTTAGGTGGTGAAAGGGAGGTCTGAGCATTTTGAGGCTGATCATGGGCGGGGCTCAACTGGCTATGGCAGTCAGATGGTGGTTTAGGTCCAAAAAATATGTAAGGATGCTGTGAACTTTTTTTTCACACGAGTGTCTTTTGTGAGTGTTTCAATAATGCATGGGCATCATATATGCTAACTTAGCACTTTAGTCTGCTGTACCATTCAGAACCTGTCACTATATTTCCGAGGATCGCTGGTTCAAATCCCTTATAGCTGCTTGCCATCAGCAGCCGGAGTCTGCTCTCTCTGGGGAGGGTGATTGTCCTCTCTTCCCACATCCAAACTAGATCAACACAGGCATCTGTTAACTGATGTATCAGAGCTAGGGTGCTGCACTGGGACTTTCTGGCTACCCAGCCATGGTGAAGGTCTTTGCCCTCCTATATGTGGAAATATTACTAGTGATAGGGGGAGTCCTTAAGAATGGGTGGGACAGTTGGCAAATTGGTATATCATTTGAATATCAATAAGATCAATAAAACACACATAAAAACTGCCAAGTATGCACATTGCACACAATGAATTACATGAATTTGTGTGGAGCAATGCAATAAATTGCAATAAATTATTATTTATTTAGTGTCCAGCCATAAGGCATTTGACATTGCAAGCTCACCTCGGTTGTGCTGTTTCCAAACCTGAAGAGTAAAAAAATGAATCCCTGAGCAGACTCTGTCTCCTCACCAAACTGTGGCAGAAAGCCTGGCCAATTAAATGTCAACATTAATAAACCCATCTGCTACACCTAGCACCTGTCCAGAAGTGCAGAGAACCAGGCCGAGAAGAAATCTCAAGTACGGTGCCTCTCGCTCCCTCCTGCTCTTCTCCTCCTTCTCTGCAAGTCCCCCGGCACCCAAGTTCAAGTCCAAAAAATCAATACGCTCTGTGGGTGGGCAGACAGTTCCTTTAGGCAAAAGTGACAACTGTACAGAAGGCTCAGTGCACATGCTCACTCCGAGTGTGCCAGAGCAGGCTTCATGGCATCAGCCAACCCACCCACACAGACAGCTTGTGCAACAGTTTTTAACAAAAACATCCCTGAATGGATTGACAGACTCAACCATTCAACAAGTACAACACACAGATTCAGCTGCATCAGACAGGATATTAAACCTGCTTTCTTTTAGACAAAACAACTGGTGCTTTAAATATGGTTCTACATCATGCTGCTAACAAACAAAAAATATCAGTGGTAATGCTATATGAATAATATAGAATATCTACAACGCTGTAAAAAACAACAACTTATATAGCAATATATATTATACCGATTATATTTGTACACAAGTGTGGGATTGTTTTATAGCTGGGTTGCAACGATTAGTAAATATAGTAAATATAGTAAACATTTCATTTGTATCAGCACTGCACTACACAAAGTGAATGGGACAGAAATACAATGGGAGAGGAGTAAAAGTATTTTTTTTTGTACATGTGTGTTTTGATATTTTAGAATTCGTTAGATTATATTTCCTTTAGCGTTTTGAGCTTCAGATAGTTACTTTCCTATTTCATATCTATTTTTCTGTTTTTATTAAATGCTGGAGCTTTAAATGCGCGGATGATTTATTTTTCTATGTATACTATTTTATTTTTGTACCTTTGTGCACTATTTCTTTTTTGTTATTTTAGAATTCGTTAGATTATATTACTTTTAGGATTTTGAGCTAAGTTGAGTTAGATATTTTCCTATTTTATATCTATTTTTATGTTTATATTAAATGCTGCAGAGCTTTAAATGCGCGGATGAGCTCGCGTTCAGGCTCGCGTTCAGGCTCGGGTTCAGGCAGACAATCTAAACTCTAGTATGCAGAACTATATTATTATTAGTGTGATTGCAGTATGCAATCACAGTATTGTTCTTCTTAAGTCTTATTCTTCTTCTTATTATTATTATTATTATTATTATTATTCCACCTGTTTTTTGTCCGGTTAACTAGTGCCGCAGTTTGAGATATCGACTTCGTTCAAAAGACAAAACGTGCGTCCTTATCGGGAATGGTGGGCTTGTATACAGCTTTCCGGACTTACGTTTTTCGTAAAAACTTCGTAAGTGTGCACTTTTTTGCCCATTGAAAATGAATGGGCAGAACTTTGCACGCCCGTGTATGTCACAATTTTTGAGATACGAAGATGAAACCAATTGAGGACCTGTAGAACTTGAGCTCTTTCCGAAAATATGCCTTACGAAACGTTACGACGTACGAATTTCGTACGATTGTCGTACGAATTGGCCCCATAGGAATGAATGGGGCCATCGGAGGATGGCAGCTAGATCGAAGGACGGCAGCTAGAACTCCAGTACTGTGTGTAATGGAGCCACGGGTCAAAAGTTTGGCTCCAGGAAATAGTCCAGGCTCCAGGAAATAGTCATCTGGTTTTTAATATCTTTATTTTATATGAAGCTATCGCATGCTAATCACCAGTGACATGCAGACATTACGGCCCAATGTGTTTGGGCAACTGCCCTTTTGCCGTCCTTGATATTGCCCTTCCGAGGGAGGGCTTACTTTAGATTATGTAATTTCTATTATTATTAGAAAAATAACAAACGAAAATAAACCCAAAATGTTGACAAAAATATAATCTAAGGAATTACAAAACATAGAAACGAAAAACGTTAAAATGGTATTAATATAACATAATATAACAGTTGGATCAAACAGTTTAGCGTCAGTCACAAGGAAAGCGCGCGCGGAGCTAATTCAGCGCGAGGCTAGAAATAATTTGAAAACTCATTTTAGTTAAATAAATTAAGATGAGGACCTGTAAAGTTAATCAAATATTGTCAAATATTAAGAATGGGTTGAGGTTTTGGGGAGTTTTTATTTTATATTAATTATTTTTTACTCATTTTAAATATTTTTAGTATTTTATTGATCAAACATAATCTGACAGCCTACTGTGCCACTTTTAGGTACAAAAAAAAAAAAAACGGACATCCAGCAAGCATGCATGAAAGCGAAAATTCTCCTTGACTGAAACTAATAAAAACGGTAATTAAAAGAAAAAACTAAAACGAACTGAAATTACAGATTGAATACCCTAATTTTCGTGTTTGTTAATTTATTTATAAGCGCTGTATCCACTACAGCAGTTTATCAGCGGGTGGTGTTGTGCCGTTTCTGCTCGCGAAGGGGAGCCGGGGTTCTGCGGGGTCAGATTCGGCAGCGCGATGCCGCGCGCAGCGCCTCGCGGTCCGCGGAAATACTTATTTTTACAGCGCTTGAGCTAGCCGTGAAATAACGACAGAAAACCCTGAGCAAACTGCAGAATTCTGTATGGGATTGAAATATGAGCGTGAGGGACATAAAAACTGTTTTTTAGAGAAACGGGAGATGAGGAATATTTGAGAAGCAGCTGTAACTATGTGAGTATCTCACGCTGAACACACCATGCTGCAGGATAAACTGATAAATCTGATTATTTCGGTGGTTGGTTGTTTTTTTGTTGGGGGTTTATTGCCACTCCAGCACAAATGTGGCTATTTGTGGCAATAATTTGGTTAAAAATTAGTGAAACCTGTAGAGTTTATTAAGTTTTTGCTGTATGATCTCCTCAGTGAGAATCCCCACCCTATAACCAATCAGGGAGCTTCAACTTCAAAGTTCAGGTTTGGAACGTCACGTGGTTAATATAGGCTACCGTCACTATTTTACAATACCGTCACCATATTTAAATACCGTGGTATACCGAAATACCTTCATACCGCCCAACCGTACTTGTAATGCTCTATAATAAACTTCAACCAATCTTATAGGTAAAATAACCTCATAAAACTATAGTTATAACTAAGAAACATAAAAAAATAATAATAATCGTTGCTAATCTACTGATTTATTAGGGAATTCCACATAATTCCTATTTAATAGGGAATTTCCATCTTGTGGCCCACTTTAAACTCTTAACAAACACATCACAACAATCAATGTTGCTAATTTACCAGCTAACCTTGTCAGTTATTTGAATGTTATATGCCAGGACTATCAATGAGCTTAAATCTAAATCTAAACTAAATTTAGTTTTTGCAAATCATTTACATATTAAAAAGGTTTTTCTTTACTCTGCATAAAATAATACAAGAACTGTTTTGCCATGCAGCTGTGCCATCTTGGCACATTTACATTTACAATTACAATATGATGCCTGGCTACAGGTACAGATGACTGACACATATGCCACATATTAAGGCTGATTAAGTTTCTTAACTTGCTATCCCCAATGTACCGTAATCACTTTCTACTTGTCTATGTCTTAAAGGTCTCTGACTAAAAGTTTGCACATTAAAGTGATTTTTCCCCTGGATTTTGTTTTCAAATTTCAAATTTAGCATTTGAATATTATAATATGGAAATGTTTGATATATTGCATTAAATATGTTAGTAAACACTGCAACTATTGGTTCCCATCACTGTAAAGAAATCAGGGTTGGATAACCTAATTTCTCTCTACAATTAATTATTTCACCTCAAACTCACCTTGAATGTGATCTTATCTCAACCAATACATTGTGCAGAAGTAGTGAAAAGCTCTGGAACCTTTAAAGCTCTTATACTAGTTAGTGTAAAAATGGTAAATGCCCTGCTTGTGTCTGCTGACATCATCTTTAACTTTGTAAACATGGTATTTAAATAAAGTAGGTCTGGATGATACATGAAGAATCTTAAAACCAATGTGATTAGTGTAATTAGGCTGTGCATTATTGCAGCAGTGGCTTTCCTGCTGTGCATCTGAATTTAAAATCCCAATACAGAGAGATAATGTAATAATGTAGCTAATGAGATGCAATGCAATAGGCCTAATATAATGACTAGAATTACTAGACAACTGCTGTACAGCTGTAATGTTGAGGCAAAGATGCCTGGCTCAGCTAAGAGTCAGCTATTCCATCCAGAGTCTCAGGGTAGTAATTATTCTAACAATAACAGTGGAGGGGTGTTCCCTACTGAGCAGAGCACAATATCCAAATGATAATCCCCACTGATACTGCCTGACATGTTATTTGCCTTAGATGGCTAGCTTGTTAGATAGTTAGTGGTTTGGAAATGTAGCAATAAACAGGTGTGCTTGAAAGTTTGTGGACCCTTTTGTCTATATTTCTGAATACATAGGACCTAAAACATCATCAGATTTTCACACACTGCCAAAGAAGATAAAGAGAACCCAGTTATGACAAAATTATTTTGACACAAAAATATTATGTGTGGTTTTGGTAATACCAGACTCTAATTTCACTTTCAAACTAACTTCTAATCCTAGAAGTTTACATTATTTTGTCACTCACAAATATAAATACTTCCTAACTAAAGGGAGAGAGCCAAAAGGTAACATACACATGGAGGCACCCTGAAACACTGGCATCCACCCACTCCACCATCAGCAAACAAGTGATCACATGCAGTGGGCAGGAAAATAGCACCAGCATTAGTTTACCACAATTCCCTATCTCCACAAACCTCTGGACATGCAGCGTTTATCTAAGGGGGAACATTAATTTCCAAAAACTAAATGTATGTTTTTAGTCCAAGACTGTTTCTGAGTCACAGACATTTTCAGGAAGGTGATTCCAGGGAGTTGTGTGGCTGGCTGTATGAGAGAAAGCTCTTCCCTCTGCAGAACTTATATGAAACTTTATCTCAAATAATCAAACAGACAGTATGATTATATAAAAAAATTAAATTGCATATTACGAATCTAACATTTATATTATTATAAATTATATTATTATTGTTACATCTTGTGTTTTTTCTTGGTTCTTTCTGTTCCTGTCTTGTATTCTTGCTTGTCTTCCCCTGTCTCCTTGTGTCCCTAGTGTTTTTTTTTCTTTTTGTCTCCATCCAAGCCCCGCAGGCCTGTCACAATAACAATTTATTGCTGTAAACGATATTGATGGCATTTAAAGGACATTAAATGGAACTAATATAATGATGACTTAATATCATAACAAAGGAATTGCACCCCTTTAAAGACAAACTTTCCAAAAAGCGAAAAGACATCAGCTCAGATGCCATGTGCTGAGCAACAACATCCCCCTTTTTGGAGTCATGTGGGAAGAGCACGTCATCTACCCACAAGGCCAACTGTGCTCTCTCAGGGCTCCGGCAGCTGATGACAAGCTGCATGGCCAGGATTCGAACCAGCAGTTTCCCAATGATAGCGGCAGTACTTTACATTACTGTGTTTTTACAAATACTGTGTCCTGTGGTCATTTGACAAGTGTTTTTCTTCTGTTTTGTTTTAAACATGCACATAAATGTATCTATTATTATTATTAATATTATATTATATTTTTTTCAGCATCATAATAGCATAATAAAAAAGTCCAGAATAAATACATTTTAAATAAATGTTTCTTAATTGTGGCAGGAAGGTATCTAGCCATGTCCCTATGCAATGTCCCAATGTTTGTTGGAAATTTCTAATTTCTCAAACAAATAAATGACCAAGTATAATATTTTAGTCTCATTTGTTTAACTGGGTTCTCTTCTGATGTTGTCTAAGGTCATATTTATGCAAACATATAGAAAATTCTAAAGGGTTCACAAACTTTCAAGCACCACTATAGGGACTTTAAGGACTTGTTTACCACAGCTAGCTAAACTCCCCATATCCAGAACAAAAGGCCTGCTTTTAATTCACGCTAACAACAAAGGGGTTCAGTCAAATTTCCAGCCAGTGCACAGCAGCATCTGTAGGCTAGCTTAGGCCTAATCTTTAACTCTAAACCTCTGAATGTTCTCCTGAACAGCAGCGTCCACAGCATGTCACTGTGACAGGTATGGTGGAGAATCCTCCAGAGCGAGGGGAGATGAAATCATGCACACACACACCACAGGCTTACAATAACTCCAGAGGAGGGGGAGAGAGCGCAGGCGCACTGAGGAGGACGCTACCCTTTCCCATACTGTCCACATACACAAACATACAGCGTGAATACGTCTCTGTTTACTGCGTGTTTCGGTCGGTCCTACCTGTTTCAGGCTTTACGGAGTCTCCAGCATGTACACGGGGTCTTCGTGGTCTCTTATCAAGCGTGTAAATTAGCGTGCAGCCCGCTGACAGGGCTGCTGCAGCTGCTGATGCGCTGATTTTCTATTCCCCCCACCCGTCTTCCAATTCACACCCGTATTGCGGAAAACCCCGCCTCCAGCCCGCTCTGATTGGTTAGCACGTCCTACTCTAGCGCTACTATTGGTTCATACTTATTATTGTGCTTTGGTCGTTGCTTATCGGATATTATTTATCACGTGGTCCATTTCATGGCTGTGTTCTCAATCTCTGTCCATTATAAAAATAGTCCTCTAGTCTATATAGTTAGTGTGTTGTTGGGGGAGGTTGACTTCAATTCCCAACAGTACACTTGACCACTTGACTCCCTCTCCGCTGCTGGCGGCCAGCCTAGCCTGCCTTGGCTGACTAGGCTGCTGTGGACTGATGGTTACAATGAGGCTTCCCTCACTGATATGTTTTAAATAATCCAAACAAAAAGTATGCTTATAGGAACATTCCAATTGCAAATTACAAATCCAACATTTAAATTATTATATTATAATGATTAAAAGCGTCCCAAAAGGATTGTTTTCTTGAAAAGGATATCGATAGCCTATTATCTTTTTAGACTTGTATTTAAAAAATCTCCATTACTATTTGGTTTTTAAATAATGTGTTCTGTATTTATTTTGTTTTATAAATAAATATGTATCTATAAGTATTGTATGTATTGTAGTGTTTTTGTTCTATGTTGCACATTTATTGCACATTTGCACTTTGTGTTGTACTGTGTACTCTTGACTCTTGACTATTTTTGATTTAACCATGTATATTATATGCCAATCATATGTTCACCATCATCATCATCAAAAAGTCCATAATAAATATATGTCAAATTTCTTCATTGAGGCAGAAATGCGTACAACGTGTTTGTGGAGAAATTCTATGTGGATATATTTTATTTAAAGGTAAAGATATTTTTATAATATTGTGATAAATTAAATTCCTATTATACACAATATGCTGTTTTCTATCATATTATGGAAATCATCAGTGCTTCATTGATACTGTACAACTAAACATTTCATTCAGTACAATTAGTTAATCAAAATTACTCCACTCAGAATGGGCCAGTATTTGGAAAGTTGTTTTAAAATCTGCATTTTGTCTGTGAAATTGTGTCTGTTTAGTTCATTTAATCAGATTTTCACAGAAATGCTCCTAATTAGAGTAGAACCCCCTGGTCAGTAAAGACTGTTACCCAAACAAAGGCAAAATAAACGTTTTGTGATATCCTTAATTTGGCCAAATATGTAAATGTGTAACATTACAAAAACAGTGCGTAGTAAAATGTGGCAAATGTAGCCTTTAACTTATACATCATGTTTACAATAAGTGCTTGAGAAAGGCAAAACTTATTAGCATTTATTTTTAATTGGTATTTAATTGGACTCTTCATTTGACAGGCTACATTGCTTGTTCTTTTATTAGCAACAGATACCGTGCCATTCAAGATGTATACTGCTGTCAACATTGCTACAATCTGTCTTTACTGACAGACAGATTGACTTTTGTTCCATTTCCCACCCAGCATTTTCCCACCATGTGGCCTGAAGAAGTCTACTGTGGTGCCAGATGTCAGTCTATAAGACAGTAGCTCGCTTGTTGAACAGCATGGCTTGGAGTGTTTCTTCACTCGGATGTTCTCTAAAAGAGCAGACTTGTCCAACATGTCAAGCTGCTGACCTCACTTGAATAAAAATATTGACCGGGCAGCAGTTCAGATCCTACAGCTGTGATTTCGACAGCTGGTTAAATACCAGAAGCAAAATATGTTTAAAATGCAGGCCTAGCTTAGTGTATCCCTTTAAAACAACAGAATACAAAAAAGCAGTAAAGCTGCTTTCAATGTGAAATGCAATACATTTAGGAGATAACTGGAGAATCTACAATGTTACATTGTACATACAACTGAATATCTTTTTGAAAGAAAATTAGCATTTCTGAGGTGAAAATTTGGATCCCAGATGTCAGATAAAATATAATGGAACCTAAATTTGGCCAGTTGTTAAAAAGGAAGTCTTATGGCTAAGAGGTAATGTACCCATACTCTTTTAAGGTTGTGACAACATTGTTGACAAAATGTAAAATAAAATAATCCCACAGCGGGGAGAACAGAACAGAAGATATTTCAGTAAAATATAAAAATAATGTGAATGAAAGAAATAAAGATAAAAAATAAGATTATAGAAAACAGAGAGTTATGAAAAAAGAGAGTCAAAAATAGAAAAAGAACAAAAAAATGGCAATACATATATTTTTTCCAGTACAGAAAATATATGCATATATGTGTTCTTTTACTGATGTGCTGCAGACACTATGGCTTGTTATGTTGGTAAGGCTTTTTACATCATATAAATTGCATTGCATCCTTACAATATACCAAAACTCAGTTTAGATAAATAATAATAATAATAATAATAATAATAATAATAATAATAATAATAATAATATAAAATATTTATATATATTATATAATAACCTATATAATATAAATCTTCAATATTTATTTAGAGATAAAATACTTACTGTACCTAAATAAAAATATGTACATTTTGATGTAAATAAAAATATACTTATATTGAACCAAAATAAGATGTACAAAGACTTATTGCTTGAGCTTAATAACTCAGTAACTTATTGGTAGAATAAGTAACTTATTGTAGAATGACTGTACTGTGAATCCAAACAATATTAACCTAATGAACAAAAATCCAACAATAAATCGATGTAATAAATATAGGGGTTCCCGGGCCGCCTCCCACGCCCCACCTGCCGTCCACAATACACCAGCGCACCCTCCTCCTGATACTGGCCAGCGACCAATCACATCTATGGATACTGGATCGCGGTGGACGGTCGGTCGAATCAGGCAGCGCGCGTGTTCCTCACTCGGGGAATAGCAAATGAAACGCGTGGGTACTGGCGGGTGGGGGTGCAGTTTGCGAGGGTGGTCGCTCTCCGTTGCTACAGCAGCATCTCCAGGGAGGAAGGTTACTAGCTAAGAAAGATGGAGGAATTTGAAGGTAAGAACGTAAATGACGGAGAAATGCGTCGTTTTTTTACCGTATAGACAACATCTGTGTGATGTTAATGAGATAGTCCAGGATTGTGGGAGAGCGCAGTTTACTGGGTGCAGTTGTATTTTTCTCTACACAAAGCTAGGCTAGATGTTGCTCCTGTTTTAGTGATGGTCTTGATCCAAGATTCCCTGGCTCTGAGCCGGGAGACTGGTGAGGTCTGCGGGGGCTGGGTAAAGCCCTTTTCCAGTTACAGTCTTTATTCTGTCTGCTGCTGCCAGTTCTTTATCAGACAGCTGCGGGCTGTGTGTTTCCTTAGATAGCAGTTTAATATTGGGCAGGTCTGTTTTTAGTTTATTTTTCCAGCTAAAGAGCTAAACTAACCTAGCTTGATTGTAGCTAGCTAACCTACATTAGCCTAGACTAGATACAAATACAGGGGTGCGTCCAAAACCACATAGCCTATCTAGCCTAGCTAGGTTAACGTTACATTATTCATACTATGTTCATCCTAGCCAACCTAAGCTTGCTGTTTTTTAAATCTTCTTGCTACGTACTGTTTTGGACGCAGGTAACTAGCTACCAGGATTCAGTGCTTGGTTTAACATCTATTTATTTAGCTATAAGCTTTAGTAACTTAGCTAACGTTACTTATTAAAGACAACAACAATGTTTTCTAGTTAGCCAGCCTGCTCTATCTATAAAACTAGCTGTTGCAGGTCTGTTAGCTAACCTAACCCACTGACTGTTGTTTCAGCATCTCACTGCCTCGTTTTATTTTCCACGTAAATCTAACCCTCCTGTTCAGTGACACGAAGAAAGTGAGCTCCTCAGCTCCTCGGTATGCTCTCATGTAGATAGTTGGCTTTGCTGTTAGTTTCCTATTGAGTCACACTAGCTAAAGTAGACACACCCTTCATATTAGGCTTTATTAACAGCACACAGTAAATGTAGGACAGTCTGATCCATTACACACACTACACAAGCTAAGGGCTGACTTTGTTTATGTTATGAAGTTGCTATGAAGCATCCAGAAGTTCTTGCAGTCTATTTCATTATCAGCTAATTCGTTAGTTAGTTTTTCTTACTGAAAATAGAATTGCATTGCATTTCTTGCTTCTTAAAAATAAATAGATAGATAGATAGATAGATAGATAGATTACTTTATTATGAGATAGATAGATAGATAGATATAATACATTTATATAAGATAATCTATTTATTATAGATAGATAGATAGATAGATAGATAGATAGATAGATAGATTCCTTTATTCTTTGATAGATAGATAGATAGATAGATTCCTTTTATTCTTCGATAGATAGATAGATAGATAGATAGATAGATAGATAGATCTTTGTGTAATGTATGCATTTTATATGTAAGGTATAATTACATTTATATAAACAAATTATATGAAATGCTAGTGTTTTTATATACTGCCAGTGTATTATTACCTTGCAGATTGCAGGCATGTGACCAAAAAAAAGAGGGGTTCCCAAAGGAAAAGAAAATGCCTTCTGTATTATATTCAGACAGGAAACAAACAGTGTTGTTCAGTAAAAACTTCTGTCTATTTAGGTCAGGTGGTGGTTGACTAACTGCTTTTTTTATTAGAAATTCTGATAACAATTAAAATTCTGATAACATGTTCTTTGTTCTCATTTAGATTCTGCTCCAGTATCCGAGGACCTGTTGCCTTGCAAAATATGTGGACGAAGTTTTTTTTCAAAAGTTCTTGTAAGTTAGGGTAAAGTGACTGCTGAACGTACAAGTAATGACATTGGCTGCTATTCAAACATAATAGGAAGATATACCCTTTTAGACACGCTTAATTGAAATCAAAACTCTTTGGACATATTGTTTTCCTGTTATTGATTTTTCAAATCACTCATCCAAACAACTTACTAACATTTAGGATCATCTCCATTACACAAAGTACTTTTGGATATCAGCTATGGCAACCAGGATTGTCTGATGAGTCATAGTGTAAACTTTCTCAGCGCACATAATTGCTCTTAAGCTGTGATTTTGGCATACATTGTTAAAAACCTTAAGGCATTTTTCCTCTTTCGCTCTGTGTAGAAGAAACATGTGCCCATCTGCCAGAAATCAGCAGCAAAGAGGAGGAAGGTGTTTGACTCCAGCAGGCAGAGGGCAGAGGGCACGGACATTTCCACTGTGAAACCAATCAAACCAAAGGTACGGACTACGCCCTGGGGTTGAGGTTTTAAGACCTCAAGGCATATTTCTGGAGAAAAGAAAGCTCTTTTTTCCAGATCAATTGCCTTGTTTACACATGGTCGTTTCATGCTTTTTGAGTTTTACGATTGTATTCCGATATGAAGTTAAAAATGCAGTCATAACCACAACAGTGGTGCACTGATCGGTCAAAACAATAAAACCACTGCAGGGAAATGAGTAACATTTTCTTATACAGCAAGGGAACCAGTCTTGAAGTTTATGGGTACATAAAAAGCTGATTTATACCTATTGGGGTCAAATTAACGTAATTGTGGACAAAATGGTTCACTGATGCATGTCATCTAGTCTGATCCCATAGGGAAGTTTTAATGCTGGCTCTCTCTTACTGAGTCTATGCCTCCATGGGTTGGTGCTGTTTTGGTGGCACAAGTGCGACCTACTGGTTTAAATATTATGGCTGATCTGTGTACATTTACCACAACCAAAAGTACCAAATGTCTATGGTCCTTTAATATACACTGCTGAAGGGTTCCATCCTCTAATTTTAGGGAAATGATTAGTGCCATACACACTTGCAAATTCCAAGGAGTTTTGCATAGAACAAGAAAAACTGGAAACAGGGAACATCAGAGACAGTTGATTTGCATATATTTGACCCTTTACGATCATATTTGGTCATTATACTAACACAAATTTGATGAACAGCTGTAGACTTGTTATTAAAGTCTTATCGAATACGATCCGCATCCAATTCATGTGAAATGTCCCGGTGTAAACAGGGTCTTTTTTTACCAACCCAAACCTCACATTATTCCACATGCTCTTAAATACTCTGAAAATCATTTTAATTGCATTTCAGTTACAAAGTTCTACCACCAGCTCAAAATCTGATAAAGTAAGTTGTGTTTTTGATTTTTATTTGTTCTTCGAGATCAAATATGTTTCCAATTTTTGTATGTATGTATGTAGAAGTTTTTTTGAGTCTGTGTTCTGTAAGCTTGACTACATCACTAACATTGTGGGCACTGAAGTGTTTGAATTGTGATAAACTCTTTTTGTTTGTTGTAGAACTATTGACAGTCCTCATGATGCATTTACTTAGAGTTTGTGAGTACAATCACACGCTGTGTAGGGCAGTGTACAAGCCTCCTGATAAAATCCTTACAAAATAAGCATGGCTATTGATCCATTGATCAGGTCCTCAGAGTGGCCAGGCTATAATACCTGAGTAGTCACTAATCACTACAGCTCTGTCTAACAGATTATTGAGAGTCCAGTAGGGGTCTGCACATGAGCAATGCGTAAAAGCCACACCTGCCCACTTTAACTTCATCAGAGCTGATTGTTCCTGTGAATTATATCAATATGTTTGCCAGCATCCGCCCACTCTATTATACTTTACGCCTGCATTAACTTCCCACTTTCACATGAGAGGCTGCTTCTGTGGGCACTCCCACGTGTTTTGATTTCGTCATCCTTGTCTTTACCTACTAGCTTTAATAGCTTTTTTTCATGGGATTATCGTAGGACGGGGCAGAATATCATAACTGTATAATATTATATATAATATGATATAATATTATAAAATATTTTAATATTATATAACTTTAAAATATATAAAAATATACAATACGAAAAAAAAATACCATATTTATAATATGTAATATTACAATGTATGATTTTATTCTAAAAATATAAAAAAAAAATATTTTGCTTTATCTTTAGTAAAAAGAAATAGATAACACTTTTAGATATAGATACACAGTTAGATATTTAGTATTTAAATATCCAGTAAGCCCTAGTTCTTCAGTTCAATATTAGTTCAAATTTGATCTAGATCCCTATTTAATTTGCATGCCTTTATTTTCATAGTGAAGGAACTGACGCAGAGTATTTTTCATGGTGGCGTATTTTCTGTGCTGTGTACGCAAGCAGACAGCAATAGACCTGCCCTGGCCCGCTGCTTTAACCTGCAGTCTGTTGTCTGTTTGGTTGCTAGTGCCACAGCACAGCAGATTTAACTCTGGCACCCCAATAACATTGTGGTTCACAAAGGACATGTACGAAAACCCATACTTGTGCAGACCTCTAGCTTTTATTTTTTTAAGCATGCCTCTGTAGATATTGTAACATGGAGTAGAAGACTATTTTGCTAGGCTAATTTTTAATTGCTTATTTACATTGTGTCTTAAAACAATTGCTTAACATGCTTATAGAGATACTGCCTGTAGTAGTTGGTAGATTTGTTTTTTCCTTTTCATTTACTTTCAAGGGTATGACATGCATTCTAATTCCTTTTGGTATTCCTTTGGTTATAACTCACACATTTAAAGGAGTGTATGGATACTTTACTTTTTGGATACTTTAATTACTAAAGTTAAATGAAAACATCAGTGTCATGTCCTCATGTTTACTTATAAAGAAAGGTGCTACAAAAAAGTGATGAAATAAAAAGATAATGAAGTTATTTAAGTCATGACATTTTAAAAATGTGGCAGTAGTTTTTTTTTTATGGACGTTTAGACAGTGAAAATAAAATTGCTTTAAACACATAGTTGTTTTTGATTTTGAATTATGCCTTACACTATATGCAGTATTTCATTAGCAATTCTGAATTTGAAGTAGAAAATGTTTAGGTATATATGACATAGATATGACATAAGACATGCTATTTGCACATATTAAGGATGTCAAATTTAAATTAATCTGCTTAATGAATTACCACTGATTAGTTTGTAGTTTGCCTGATGAGTTATATTTTAAATTCATATTAAGAAGCAGAGTCTGATAGGCTTTCCTTTTTATATACAGTTTATATTCCAATCAATTAAATGATTGAGCTTATTTTTGTAGAAGCCAGTGTAAGTTAGGTTAGCTTGTAAATAATCCCAAGCTCTTTTCTAAAGACATTTCCCATAATATACACAAAAGCCACACAATAGTGTTTTGTTATAAATGTAACAGATTTGAGCGCTAGTGTCATTAGTAGATTATGCAACAACATGAATACAGTCATCATTGTTCTTCATTCAAATTATGTTAAACATTCTGCATTGTGCAAATATTGAAATCAAGTCTTAGTAGTAGGTTATTTCACTCCTAATACTGATAGTCCTTTCTACAGCAAGAGGTTAAAAAAGCATGTAAGATTGTAAGTTCATGTCTATTTCTTAAACTGATCATGAACTACTTCTGTCAGCTTCTGTTATCCTCCAAGCTCTGTAGCTGGATTAATACTCTTGCTTTTCTGTCTCAGTGCTGTTTTTTTCCTGAGTCTCAATGCCTATTCAGAAAGCAACCAGAGTTTAGAAATATGCATGTATGTTGTACACTTTTGCTTATTCTTAGTACTGCAAACAGTTTTAGACTTTAATGACAGACACATCAAATCACTATAGCTTTTACTCTAAAATCTCCAGATTCTTTAAACTGTTGATGCATGATTAATCAGGCCTGTCAGACCTGTGTGTTTGCACTGGGCACTGCTTACACTGGCACCGTACTTCAACAGCATGTTTGTCCAAACAGCCTGAACCACCCAAGAAACAGTCCAACTGGCGCCGAAAGCACGAGGAATTCATTGCTACTATCCGTGCTGCCAAAGGCCTAAATCAAGTGATAAAAGACGGAGGTCCCCTTCCCCCTCCTCCACCTCCATCCTATGACCCAGGTAAGAAAATACCACACTACACATCTTGTTAGAACAGAGGTGTTTTAAAGTACATGTTCCGTAACCGTTGCATAACTGTTTTCCCCACTTGTTCCAGATTACATTCAGTGCCCGTATTGCCAGAGACGGTTTAGCGAGAATGCGGCAGACCGCCACATCAAATTCTGTAAGGAACAGGCGTCCCGCATTTCTAACAAAGGCAAGTTCTCTGGAAATGAGAAAGCTAAGCCTCCAGCAAAGACCCAGGTGAGTCTTTCCTGGCAGTTGACATGAATCCAAAAGTAGGGCTGTCACAATCACTCATTAAAGTATGATAAAAATTTTACTTTTTAGTTCACTGTTAGGGATTAGTTGGAATTAGAACTGCATGAATGATACATTTTCTAAATATGTGCTTTCATTTCGTGACGTGTTTTTTTTTTTTTATGTAAAGTGCTGTCCATAATGCTTGTGGGTAAGATACTGTTTTTTCGTGACATGCCCCTTTGCTCCAAAGATTACAACTTCAAATTTCAAGCATTTGGACATGATTAAAGTACACTATTTTTTTTTTCAGACTATTTGCATATATTGCCTGTATCTTTACACAGTATGCATAATGTTTTGAAAGATGCAAACCACTGAAACACAATAATCAGATTACAGTTTGCAAAGTAATGTTTAAAGCCTCAAGGGACTTGTGGACTGATGAGACTGAGATTAACCTGTATCAAAGTGATGGCAAAAGCAAATCGGGACTGCTCACAATCCAAAGTAAACCAGGTCATCTGTGAAACGTGGTGGTGTGAGTGTAATAGCTTTTGTATGTATGGCTGTGAAGGGTACTGGCACACTTTAATTCATTGTTGCTGTAACTTCTGAAGGCATATAGAAACATTTTATCTGCTCAGGTTCAAGTAAATGCCCCATCATCAAATCATCGGCCTTTTTCCCACATCAAGATAAACTATGTTATGATTCCTTGCATACTCCTCAAATGTTTTTACAAGGTAAAGTGAAATGGAAATAGAATTTGGCATATCAACAAAAAATAGTTTTTAGGACAGTTCTAATGAATTATTTTACTTAAGCAATAGCTTATCCTTTTCCAGTGAAGTGTTTTGAAATGCTTTAAAGGTTGGGCATGACTTGTCAGGGTTAAGTAAATCCCATGTTAATTTTTTTTACTTATCTATTAGCAATTCCGATTGCTTAATAAAGAATGAAAACTTGATTGAGCTTGACATAGAATAATTCTTTATTTCTGTATTACTGCAGTTCAAGCCTCCTGCTGTGAAAAAGGCAAACTCAGTATCTTCGGTGTCTTCCTCCCGCCTTCCCCAGCGTTCAGGCTATGGACAGGGTGCAGGAACAGGTATGGACTAATCCCCAGTAAAGTCAGTATCAGATTATCAGACACGTGAAAAACGTGCACTCAGATAGCATTTCTTTATACATTTGGCCTTTTTCCTCCAAAAGAATTGTTGCACATTTTGACAGATAACGTTGTAAAGGCAAGCACCAACATGACCAACATGGTGCTGCTGGATTATGTTCCTTTAAAAGTAATTACAGCATAACCATCAACAATATCTATCTGAACACTTTTTAAATCAGCTCATGTTTACTTTTCCAACATTCTTCAGTGATTCAGGTGCTAAATGAGGTTTGGATGCTGAATGTTGGAACTGTGCATTGCTACTTATTTCATGATCAAACTGTCATGACTGGAGCACAACAGGTCAAACACAAAATAGCATAAAAAAACAAATGTTTAATTGGAGTAGTGCAGCTGTGATTTTATTTCTTAGTCTAAAAATGTTTGACCGGAATTGAGCATGTTGAATTAGTGTTTTTTCCTGCTTACTGACGTTTATGCAGTTGACCATGACCGATTGGACATTTTCACAGTTTTCATCTGAAACTGTTTTCGCTGTTTCCGCTGTTTAACATGTTTTGATTATACCAGATATTAGATAAAGCCAAACTTTAATTTTTCAGTTTGTTTTAAGTGAATCAGAAAGTGTTTTTATCAAATGGAGGAGCTCTTCAATGTCCATGTACATGTGCAAATACTAAATATAGCAAATACTAAACACTCCCCATCATAAGGACTGAAAAAAACACAAAGAAGTGGCTCTGAATCGTGACTAAATTTAATTGAAAAACAGTTCAAAACAATTCAATCTATAATTTTTCTTAGAAGACGATAAAGAAAAATATGGTAATTCCGGATGAGAATTAAGTCACAGGCAGCTATGTAAATATAAACTAATTTGAATAGGGTCAGTCTTTAACATTCCCTATTTTACTAATAATGTGTGTGCTGTTTGGTCTTTTATTCCCATAGACAGTTATTTTTACATTTTCAGAACACTCCAAAACAATTACTGACATCAGGATGTTTGTGTATGTCTTAGAATGTGTGATCAGTGTGCTTTATCCCTGGTCTCATAAAACACAGTGCTGTAATTGTAAACTAAAGGGCTGTCTTAAACTAATAATCATAAACTTTCAAAATGTTTCCTTAAATATCAAATTTCCTTTAAATATTCCTTTACAAACAAAGGTAACACCCTCAACAGTCTGCTCCCTATTCCCTGTTATTAACACATGCACAAATTGGTGCTCGATTAAAAAATTAAAAAACAAAAATAAATAATACATGACCTGTGACTTGAAATGTATATGAAATGCAAAAAGCCTAGTATTTAAAAGAAACTTTTTACTTCAAGAACTCCGGCGTCAATGTAAACACATTGTTTGTTTAGGAGCACTTACTCCAGCCACTGTGTTGCCCAGTGCTGGGTTCATGAGGTATTGTGTTCAGTGTGCAGCTGTCTAAGGAATTATTTAAGGAACCTACACCTAACTTTGGCCTCACCTTTTTTAAGAGTAATGAGCTATATCGACTACATTTAAGAATTTCTTTGGTCAGAGTGCCGCAAATGCGAGAGAGGAAGAGGTCTGGTAGGATTTTCTGCCTGCACACATTTTTGGCATTAGTCTCCTCTGCGGGAAGCACTCAGTACTTTAGTGAAAGTTTTTTTTTCTTCCCCCATTGATGAGTCATCCTGGTTATAGTGTAACTTCACAGCAGTCAAACCTCAGTCACTACAGTAAACCTCTTACTGTTGTCCCTAAGTTCAATAACACATCTGAGGATTTTATGAAACTGTATATATATAATTCCCTTCGGTAAGGGAAAATCTTTCCTAAATGTTTAAATAAACTTTGTGATATCTGATACTGAATAACATACTATTCTTCCTATAAATGCCTCATTTAGGATGGTATTGATGCCTAAATGTTTGTTCTTTGTGGATAACAATAAGTCATACTTAGTTGAAAACCACATCATTCTTCTTATTTGAGGCATTTGTTATTTATAGTTTAACAGCAAAATGAAGTTCTTTTACATTTGCAATTATGGCATTTACCCAATAAATTGATCTGCATTTGTTAATCGGTTTACAGAGGAGTGTGTCATAGAGCAGGGGTGGCATCATTTTATGGGTGGGTATTGAGTCGATATCAGTGGAAAATCCGGAATCAGATGTCAGAGGGAAATACAGATAGAATATAGTCTGATCCTGTAACAAATCTAGCCTGTAACAACACACACTTACTCTGTAATGTGATATAGGCTACGTGTTTAGTGGTGTAGTAGTGGTGTTTGATAGTTAATAGTGTAATAGACCATGCATATGTTTTACTGCTGCTTTGACAATTTACAATTTAAGTTTCGATGCAGAGCCATATTGATAACATACAAGGAGTTCACATTTATATGGCATTAACATATGCACCAAGTGTGCGGATAAAAATGGCACAGTTTGTAAACATTGTGCCATGAGACCTAAAAGGACAAAGTCAACAACTCTATGTGAAGGACATTGTTGCACTGCGAGAGGCCAATGGTGGTCTCACCAGATACTGACTGTTTTTCTAAAGCCCCAGTTTCTCACAATACTGTAAGCTGACGGTAAACCTGTGTAGTAATCAGTTTGTCTAATCAGCATCTTGATAAGTTCTTACTAACACAGATTTACACCTAATTGTGTAAAGAGTTGAGAGAAAAAAGCATTTTATGTGTACAATCTATGTGTAAAATCTTTTAGTTCAGCTCATGAAAAATGGGATCAAAGCCAAAAGTTTTGTTCAGTGTATGTGTTTTCAAATACATAAAAATGACCAAAAGCCTGTGTTAAAATGTAAAAAATAAAGCAGAAAGAAATCTAAAAGTGCTTCTTGTGTTCCTCTTCAGGAATTCAGAGCAGCAAAACCTCAGCTGGCTCAGTGAGGAGTATGTCGACTGGCTTCTCTCCATCGCGTACCAACCTCGGTGGCCTGACCAGTCCTCCCTCTGGGTAAGGCTTGCTTCAGGCTGAAGCCTACAATGAGCAAGTTGTTTGTTTTTTTTTTTTTTTTTAATATATAAACAATTTTCATGTCATGTGTTCACAGTGTTAATATGAAGCCCAAAGGTGTGGTTAGTCAGAGCGCTCAGAGGAACACAACCCCTGGAATAGGGATTAACAAGAAGAAGATCTACAATGCTGACAACTACAATTCAAGGTACTTTTTCTTTCCTGATCAACAGCTCAAAATCAAATCCTGTTTTTAGAACCTTTGGTCAATTTAAAATGCCCTTGTAGATTATTTAAATTTATAGCTTTCTCCACTGTGTTTTAAAGTATTGTCCACTAAAAAAATTAAGCTCTGTGCGTTTGTCCTGTCAGTCCTGTCTAATTTGTACCATAGAAACAACATGAAGGAGACTCAATCACTAAGCCAACTGAGCAACTCGAGCAGCCTGTACCAAAAATATTTTAAATGATTATTTTAATGGGTTACTTATTATCAAGGTAAAATGTCCAATTAACTGTGGTATTTATCACCCAGTAATATTGTTCCTGTATAATTGAGCTTTCAAAAAAAGCAGTTGTTTGTACTAATATACTTTCTACTTATTATATTTTAAAAACAGTACATGAAGACGTTCATAGCCAACAACAGTTTTTTAAAAATCTAATTATTTTAAAATGAATGCACTGGCATGACAAAAGCCATATGAGAGCAGGATGTATATTGATTGTAAAGTATTACCTTAGGGGACACCATCAGAACATACCATATTAGCTACTCCTTCTTATATTTATATTTAGTAACATTTATGTTCGCCTTCTCTTACCTGGGTTTCACTGCATACAAATTTCTGATATGCATGACTAGATGTGATAGAGATAATTGATTAGATTCACTTTTTTTTTTTGAAGTTTCATTTGTTTGTGTAGTGTAAAATAACACACATTATCAAGATAGTTTCTGAAGAAACCTTGTCACTGCTAGCTATAAACAAGGATTTACAACCGGTCCTTTGTTTCCTACTGGGAATTGGGGCAGTGAATGTCAATGATATGGTGTAAATGTTGTTCTTTGTTTTTAGTGTCAAACAGGCCAGTTGATCCTTTTCAGCCTTTTGTTCCACTTTTTTTTGCCTCTTAGGAATGACATAAAAAATGAAGAAGAGTTGGATTACTCCACACAGGGAACCAAATTCTGCCATGAATGTGGGACCAAATACCCTGTAGACTGGGCCAAGTTCTGTTGCGAGTGTGGGGTGAAAAGGATGTGTATTTAGATACAGAACGTGAAAGAAAAAGAAACAAAATCAGAGGGTTTGAGACACATTTTAATGCTGAACTTTTCCTTCCGTCACGCTAGTGCCCTGGTTGCATATCCTTTTCTTTAAATTCAGTCCTCTTATATTTATCTTTTAAACACCCAGTTTTATTGTGTTTATTACTGAAGTGCAATATGATGGACTACTGTTTCGGAAAATGAATAGAATTATTTTTTTAATCAGGATTTACCCAAGACTACATGTTTTGAAGCATATCTAGAGTCAAGAGACTTGTAAAAGTGGAGCCTGTTAGACCTCACATTAGATTTTTTTTTATATCAATATCCTGATAAGCCATCTTTATTTAATGGACTTGAGCAAGAAATGGAAGTATTGTGACTTTATAATTTATATGTTATTTATGACCATCTAATTGCTGTTTAGAAACCAAGCAATTCAGTTTTGTATTAACGTTTGTGTTTTGTATGATCTTAATGCTTATTTTATTATGTTTTCAGTATTTTTATCTCTATTGAATGCAAACTGTATGAGAGGTTGATTCATCAAGTAGATACAATCCATCACAGCCCTTCCCTTGAGAGCTTAGTAGCGCTTTTTTCACAAACCTATTCACACGACCCCAAAAACCTCAGCGCAAAGGCAAACAAAATGTCAAATTTGGCATTTTCTGTCATTTTTGATCACTCTGTACAAACCATATGCAAAAAGCTTTATATAGTCTGGTTCATTGCCTTAGGATCTTTTTTAAAGCCACCACTGTAGCTCAGCCAAGGTCTTCGCCATGTTTATTGTAAGCTAAAAAGCCTCGGAGTTAAATCTCTGGTTAGTTTCTCACTACTGTCACTGACGAACACTATAGCAGTTCTATAAAGCTTACAGCGTTTTCTGTACGCCCACTGTATTGTAAATTTTTTGTGTGGCAAAATGCTCACGGTCAGGCTGGACATTGACACTAGTATGTCATTCTGTGAACCGATATCAAAAGCTTTTGAAACCCTCCTCAAATAAACATAAATGCGTGTGAAGAGTTGGTGTTCTTGTGGTTACTGAATTTGATGTCTCATTTTGTCCTTGTATAAATAAATAAGCAAAATGTCTTTGTATAAAAATATATTTATTTATAGAGAGAAGAAATGAAATACGTCATTAAAGAGCAGAAAATATTAGATGTTTAAACAGATTTGTGGGGATTTCCACAAACTTCCACACTGTAAGAATGCCCACTTGTGTCTAGGTTATTGAACATGCACAAATGGTTGTAGTAGCAGTAATTCAGCTAGATGTGTACACTGACCAACACGAGATGCTGTGCAATGCAGAAAAATAGAGTGGATATCCATAGCTTGAAAACAGTTACAAACATCTAGTAGTGCTATGAAAGATCTGCTTGATTCACCACAATTAGTCCTTTGAGTGAAAAGGCACCATTTGTTCGTGGAAGCATCATTGTGCATCATTGCAATGTTATATGGTTGATAATGCATGCACCTGGTTTTCTTCCTTCTGGTAGTGAATGTTGTTCACCAGTTGCCGTGTGTTTATGTCCACTCAAACAGGTAATGCAGGAATGCAGTGTTTCGATTTGGAGCACAGCAATGCTTCACTGTGTCTCTTCTCTCCTTTATAGCTTGAATGTCTCTTGTGGGGCCCATACTTAAGTAGAATTGTATTGTTCGTAGGCTTTCTGTATTCCTGCAAGGGTGTGTTTTAGTTTGCAAAGCTTTCTTCTGAGTCCCGGTTGTTTTCCATTGGCACGTTGCTTCCCCTTAAATGACAAAAACAGAAAATTTAATTAAAAAGCAATATACTACTGGCTAAAGCAGTGATTGTACTTTTCTATGACGATATTTCAGAAAACATGGCTTTAAGTGACTGTAATAAAATGGCCAGTGCACTAGGCCTGACACAATACATTTTTTTGTGGGCGTCCCAGATAAGCATGGAAAAACACAAATATTGGAAGAGAATCTCAAAGTTACATCTCCAGAGATGTTGTTGTTCCCTTGTCCACGGTGTGCAACATATTCAAGAAGTTCACAACCCATGGCATTGTAATTTCCATGGACATGGACACAATAGAAAAACTGATGAAACGTTGCAACACGGGATAGTAAGGATGGTGCCTAAGCAGCTCTAATCTAGTTCCAAAAAAATCAAGCAGTCCTGCAGGCTCAGGGTGCAAACTATCTGTCAATATTTGTATAAAATGAAATGATATAACAAAACTCTGAGTTTGTATACAAAAATTTCACCTGCCTCACCTGACCTTGTAACTGTATTTCAATAGATGTTCCTTACCTGCCGGGTGGGACATTGACATCCTAGGGATCCAATAATGCTTTCCACAAGAAACTTTAGATCTTCTTCCAGGTTTGTCTCTAACCCCGTTGGCATTCGATTGCAGGAGGCATTGTGGATAAAATATTCTGGCTGTGAACACATTTAAAAGTATGTAACGATTAGTCAGTTGTGTGAACAAGTGCACATATTTTTTCTAGACATTGGGAGGCAGCAGAGAGCTCAGTTACTCTGGCAGTGGTCAAACATTAAATCCAGGGGCTGAAGTCATTCCTGCTGTTTCATAATGTCACAAAATACAGTAAAACTGAAACTGGGAAAGAATTTTAGGGGGGAGCTGTGTTTATATATATATTTTTTTTTTTTTTTTCCCATCTGTTTCACTTTGTGTTCAGATAATTGCTGTATTTGTCATTTTGGCCCAGGCTCTCTCTCCACTGCCATTTGCTATATTGTGAGCATTTGGATGAATAAGAAGTTGGACATGTATACAAGCATATATGCATTTATGTAGCTGGTGTTTACAAAAACACTTACATTTTCTATGTTATGAAACGTAGTGTTTCTTTTGCAGTGCTTATTTCGCTGTATTAGCTCCTCCTCAACAGTGAGGTTCTGTGAGGAGAGAAGAGCATTGTGTTTTAAGTTTTAATGCTAGACTGTGGCATACAGATTTAAATGCATGTTGTAGTTTGTGGTCCAGACTTACAATGCGCTGCAGTTGCTTCAAAATGATGTGCTCGTATTCCTGAGAAATCTTGACTTTATTTTTTGAGATTTCACAGGAGAAGGCAAGAGGTAGTAATATAAATCCCACGACAGAAGCACCAAGAAGATGCTAGGAATGAAAGAGAGGAAGAGAGAGTGGGGAAAAGAAATGGTTAGCTTGCATGTACATGTAATTACAGTGGCCTTTTTTCTTATTTATTTAAAGAGCACATGACATACATTCGGTCAGAGATCATTAACATATCATTCTTACAGTCACAGTGTTAAAACCTTACAGTCACCTTTTTAAAACCTTAACTACACTATATGGACCAAAAGTAGTGGGACACCTGCTAACCTGTAGAAGAGCATTGAGCATTGCTGTGAGAAAGTAGGATAATCACTACTCCACTTTATTGCCAAATCCTTAGCTCATCCATTCCAGATTTACTGGATGGAGCACCATCATTCCACAGCTTTATACCCCTCTAGTTCACACCTGGTATTAGGCATAGTGCTAATAGATCCATGTTTAGGCAAGCTATGTGTGTGCCTTTAAAAACCTGTGACAGGAATGTGTCAGCTACAGTTGCTAGATGAATTCATTTATTCTCATTAGACAGGGTTTCCACAAACATTTGGATATATGGCAGACTTATATATCATAATTTGTCTGATTTAAAACAAGTACTGTATACTGCAGTAAATTATCCTAGCCAACTTTAGCTGGTTTTAGTATTACTAGGCAAGGATAGTCCAACTTACATTTACACCCTTTTCGAAATAGGGCATAATACATCAAAACAGCCAATCATATAAAAAGTCATTTACATATATCACTCCATGAAATTACTGAAAAAGAAACCCATAATAATGTGATATGGGTATTGCAATACAACATAAATGGACACTTTATCTACCAGTACACTATATGGACAAAAGTACTGGGACACTCATTCATTGTTTCTTCCAAAATCAAGGGGATTAAAAAGAGTTTATGTTGCTTTTGTTTGTGAAACTGACCAGAGAAGGCTTTCTACTAGATTTTAGAGCATTGCTGTAATTGTTTTATACAGTATTAGTCAAAAGTTTGGGCACACCTTTTTATTCAATTTGTTTTAAATAATAATATTAAACACATCAACATTCTATTTCAATTAAGTGACCCATATGAAATTATGTAGTAAACAAAATGTTAACCTCCTCCACAACCCCCTGACTTAACCCCAGCTGAGATGGTGATTTAAGATAAGCTGGTGCTTCACAGCGTGAAGAAAAAGCAGCAACTATTGTTCAGCACCTCCAGGAACTCCTTCAAGATGCTGAAAAAAAAAAACTATTCCAGGTGACTCTCCCTCATGAAGACACTGAAATACCAGGAGTGTGCAGATCTGTCCTCAAAGGGATTTGAACACTTTTTGGTGTTCCTGTATTTTTTTATGTCTTCAATATTATATGTATAATGTAAATAATTATAAAAAGAAAGAAAACACATTGTCTGAGAAGAGATGTGTCCAGACTTGTACTGTATGTTTGCGATACCTAGCTAGCTACCGTTAGCTAACAATTTTATCTTCCACTATCGATGTCTTAATATCCTTAATAATAAAGAACTGTTTTTTGTATTGTGATTACATTATTATGCTTTTATTATCATTGATGATATTGCTTGTACAATTACTTTTGGGACAACGAAGAGGTAGCTATGGTTACAGGCCTAAGGTAGTCAGTTACACCTCCTTGTTTAACCTAAAGAGAGGCTCCAACATGAGAATATGATTGGTATTTAAATAATTTATAATATATTTGTATGTTTCTAGATATAGGTACGTAGTATATGGTGCTCACCACTTAGTATGCGGTGCTAACCACTTAATATGTGGTGCTCACCACTTTATTATGAAAAAAATATATACACCATGTCCCTTCAGGGGCTCTGTAGTACGTAGTATGAGGTGCTCACCACTTAGTTTGTGGTGCTCAACACTTTTTTATATAAAATATTTACACTATGTCCCTTCAGGGGCACAGTAGAGTGTAGTATGTGGTGCTCATGGTTTTGCAAGCTAACTAGTTAATTTAGCACTAACGTTACAATGCTAGTTTAAACTTGCTAGGTTAGCTAACTGGTATCAGTGTCTCAATATACTTAATAGTTAATATTAAGAATCTTATTAGGACTGTTGTTTACATTCTTATGTTTTTTTTCAGGTATATATTGGTGGCATTAAACTGCTTTTGGGAGAATATCTCTTATTTAACCTGAGGAGAAGCTCCAACGTGAGGATATGATTGGTATTTAAATAGTTTATAATATATTACTGTATTTCTAGTTATAGGTATGTATAATGACTTGAGACTTCTTCTGAGTGTTTACTTGTTTTGCCAGCTAGTTAACAATAGTACTAGCTACAACAGGGGTGTCCAAACTACGACCCTTTTCCTTTTTTGGAGCGCCCCCCGCGAGGTATTTTAGAAATAGAATGAAAGTTGGCCCGCTGCGAAGCAGGTTTTTATAATGTGAGATTCAAAGTTTGAACGCTAGGTGTCAGAAACGGGCCAAAGACTCTAAAAGCGGAGAGGGTGCGCATTTCTAGCGCAGAAAAACGGGCCAAAGAGTCAAAAAGTTGCCGTAATTAAGGAGTTTAATATTAAGAGACATCATGAAATTAAACATCAATTTGAAAAATCTTAGTTTACACAACACTGTCAAAGATAAAGATAGTAAGTCAAGTAAAATAGTGTGTAAATGAAAGTAATCAGGAAAATGTATTATTTAAAGTGGTATATTTCATTATTTGTTTAATTACAGAGTCTGTGGCCCGTGACTTCAAATATATTTCTCCTTCTGGCCCCCAGCAAAAAAAGTTTGGACACCCCTGAGCTACAAGGCTAACTAGCTAAGGCTAAACACTAACTAACTTAACGTTAACTAACTTAGCTAACTGAGGGCATCTACAGCTTAAACTCGTCGACCGTCAACTTTGTTGGCTTACTACTTAACTACCTACACTACACTCCCATGTAAATTTCCAGAGAGATAATAATATTGTTTTCCAGCCAACTGGAAAGCTGCATTCGCTTTCGAAATGACAATCCCTTCTTGTAAATATACTTCAGGCAGTTTTTGACTGGAATAATTGGTGATAAACTTGCGGGAATTTCCCCGGCCACAGTATAAATGAACCTGTCCCCAGCGCTCCCTCACATCCAGTCCAGCGGCTCTCCGCGGAGCTCCGGATACACACACGCTGGAGGTGAGTACAGGATACTACTACTAATACTACTACTAATACTACTACTACTACTACTACTGCCGCTTAAACCTGCACAGAGATCAGCTCATATCCAACAGGAGACTCTAAAAAACTCGTAATTTAGGCTTCACTCACCATTGGTCATTTTTGGTCCATGTTCACACGCCGAATGGGTCGTATCTCCACTGTAAAAGTCGAAGCTACAGCGAATCTCTGTCCGCGGGATTACATGACTTCAGCATCATCATCACACTCCTTCTCCTCATCCCGCCGTGAGCCCGCTCCACTCTCTCACTGTCTCAGTGTCCGCGCTCCACTGCCTCTGCTGCTGCTGTTTGTCGATGTTTCAGGGTCGGGGTTGTGGGAAGTCGCTCATGTTCGGGCTGGATTATTAGTCTTCCGCCACTGTATCACATTGCTGCTCACTGCTTTCGCTTTCCCCCTGCAGCAGCAGCTGCGACAGGCTGAGGGAGTCACTGACTGCCCTTTTCAGAGCCTGCAAACACGCCAAGAATGTGTGTGAGAGAGAGAGAGGAGTGAACTTAGCTGCACTCTGGCAGAGAGAGAGAGAAAGAGAGAGAGAGAAATTTTATTTGTATTGTATTATTTCCTTACTTTTAACAACACTTTATCATAACCAAACCATGTTATAATATTTAAGTCACTTTAACTCCTTAAAATGCCTTGTCCCCTACCAGGCTACAGGTGTAGGTGATACAAAACCCCTTTTCTCTGCAGTATAATACTGGAGAGACTTGGAGAAGCTGCCTGTTCTATATCTACACCACTTAATAATTCCAGATCAGTAGCAGGAATCAATATACGTAAAGCTAGAAGAAACATTCCAAAACTTTTGGAGAACATGAATTTTGATTTGTATTCAGGAAATTACTGATTTTATGATTTTGTTCATTATATTTTGATATTAGCAGATTTACAGCAGATTAAATATTTTTTTGTATTTTCTAATACAATTACAAATATGATTTTCAGTAATGTTTCTTATCAAACATGAAAGCTTTTTATGTAATGCTTGAACAGAAATCCTCAAGAATTTGTGGTGTAATGTCAGGCAGACAGTTGATAAAAATCCTGACCTGTTAAGGGGTTTTTAAAAGCCATCCCAGCTTTTAAAATCATCATTTAAAAACAGAATCATACAGAGATACACAGATAAGTACACTGCCTGGCCAAAAAAAAAAAAAAGGTCTCACACTAATATTTAGTTGGACCGCCTTTAGCTTTGACTACATCACACATTCGCTGTGGTATTGTTTCGATAAGCTTCTGCAAAGTCACATGATTTATTTGCTTAGTTAAATCCAGGTGCTGACTTTTTTTTGACCAGGCAGTGTATATTAAAAGATATATAGAGATATATATTTCATAATAAGGAGAGATGTATTATTAAATGAATGTGAGAGAGTAGCAAGAGCAGAAAACAAGACAGTGAGAGAGGAGTGAACTTAACTGCACTAGCAGAGAAAGAGAGAAAGTCCTGTACTATTATTATTATTATTTGTTTTTACTTTTAACAACACTTTATTGTAACCAAGCCATGTTGTAATATTCAAAAGTCAATTTAAAGGCCATCTCAGCCATTACAATCCTCATTTAACAACATAACATCATCATAATATATATTATATATTAATATAATAATATAATAAAAGAGAGATAAACTGCCTTAAGCTTTGATTGCAGCACACATTCACTGTGGCATTGTTTCGATAAGCTTCTGCAGTGTCACAAACATTTAATTCAGTGTAGCATTAATTTTTCATTGCAAGATCTTGCATTGATGGTGGAAAATTTTGATCTCTGCATTAAGTCTTCTCCAGCACATCCCAAAGTTTTCTAATGAGGTTAAGATCTGGAATCTCTGTTGATGAACCCATGTGTGAAAATGATGATCTCATGCTCCCTGAAGCACTCTTTCACAATTACAGCCCAATGAATCCTGGCACTGTCATCTTGGAATATCCCCGTGCCATCAGGGAAGATCCATTGATGGAATAACTATATTCAGTGTATTCAGGTAGTCAGCTGATCTGATTCTTTCAGCACATACTGTTGCTGACCCTAGACCTGACCAACTGCAGCTTTAACCCCACATCATTTTAGGCCAGGCAGTGTATATCATAATAAAGATAGATGTATTATAAAAAGTGAGGTCTAAAGCAGAGCTAATCCTCAAAAACTGAGAACACTGTCTCTCCACAGCACCAAATTCTCAGATCAGACATACATTATATATAACGTCAACTAAAGCCCAGGGATTCTCACAGTGTCACCTGACACCTAAACCTCACTCTCTGCACATATTTAAAACCCAGGATAAAAGTCTGAGGTGTAAAAAACACATTCAGATACGTAAAAACTGTGTAAAACCCCAAAAATGAGATGTAGCCTAAAATGTGCATAAAAGCGAAAAACACTGTTTTTCTCTGAAAACAGAAAGGATACTTCAGGATTTAAAATGGCAATAAAATTGCACAGAAACAATTCTGAGTGGAATCCTCCACTGCAGGTCTACCAATTTCTTAACTAGTGATATCCATACTGGGTGAACCCCATTACTGAGGCCCAGAGCATCACGCCACAGATTTCTTCTCTAGTCTCTCTAGAGAGAGAGAGAGAGAGAGAGAGAGAGAGAGGGCCTTAAAAGTCTCAGAGAAGGTACAAAATGTCAAACTGGTTAGCAAATAGGCTATGACTTATTGTTCTGAAATGACACACACTTCACCTCTGACCATCTCTAAAGACAGAAGACTCTAATCTAAAACATTTGCAATATTTTTTTTTTTTTTTTTTTTTACGGACCAATGGCATATAAGGATTTTTAACAGGCAACAATTATTCTTTGTCCTGTACAAAATGTTATGTGATCATCCAGACAAATTCGCTCTGACCTTTGCTCTTGCAAAATTTAATGTATTGCGATTTCCTTAACATCTCAGTAGTTTACATTGTTAAATAGTGATATTGTATTTCAATTGTACAATGTCACATCATTTATAAATGCATGTAACATATATCTTTTTTTCTTATATGTTATATGTATAACTTTTCCATGTATGGTTTATGGTGCTTTTCCTAACTTTTCACTTTACAGTGCTAGCTGAGTAGCTAACAATCTACAGTACTACAGATTCACTGCTAAAATCTATAGACTGTTTAAAGGCCATAGTAAAATAGTAAAAACACAATACAACACGTTCAAACAAAGCTTAAACATTTCTAAATATTTATCCTGAACATATGTGACATTTGCAGATAATGACACAAGGAAATACTACCTACAGTACTGAACATACCTTAGGCACCTCCCACTCAAAAAAGCAATAGATGGCATGTGTGTTTTTAAACGTGAAATACTTTTTTAAATGTATTTTTTAATTCAAACATGTTTTTAAACAATTGCCGTGTAATAAGAAGTTTACCAATTAATACAAAATGTTTTTTGAATTTTACATATATTACTTTCCATATTGGCAAAAAATTATTAAACATAGGTTAGTTGTTGTTTAAGCAACAGTAGTGCATTAAGGTAAGAAGGACCTTGTTTTGAAGAAAAAAAAAAAGCTCAGTTCCACCAGCCCCTTACCTGATGTACCTAAACAAACTGATTAGACAAATCAGTTCCTGGATGATTGCTAGAAAAAAAACTGCGTTGAAGAAGAGGTCATATATATGTAAAATATACAATTTTGTGTTTTTTAGTTTCTGTCACTATGCTTAAAATAAATCTACATGTGTTATGTTGCAGTAAAATAAAATTGGGATCCTGGCCAAGTAAATGTTTTTTTTGTGAAAAAAATGCCCTGTTCCTTAATAGAGAATAGTGACAAAATATATTTTTTTCATAAGCTTAAAGATTATGAAGATTATAAATAAAGATCTTCTTTATCAAAATAAATTAAGGAGTCAACCGGCTTT
Source organism: Astyanax mexicanus (assembly GCF_023375975.1). Taxonomy (NCBI): domain Eukaryota; kingdom Metazoa; phylum Chordata; class Actinopteri; order Characiformes; family Acestrorhamphidae; genus Astyanax; species Astyanax mexicanus. The sequence goes on from NC_064408.1 coordinate 98,538,285, forward strand.
TATTAGACTAATCTGCCATGGTGGCACACCATGTTAAAGACATCCAGGAACCTGTCAGCTTAATATTTTATCATTCAGATTTTGTGGAAAATATATCTTGCTAAAGTTTCTAAATATAAGTTTAGTATTATGAGGAAAATTTTGCTACATGTAAAAGTGTGTGATAAAATCTAATAAGTGTGCACTCTTTGTTTCCGGGAGTAAATACATTTAAAACTTTACCAACTTTCTATGTAGAATGTATAATATGCATGTACTGTAGAAACAAATTTAATACTTACAATATACTCAATATAATATATTCAATATACTCTTGCAATTTGCACTGTTCAGCTTGATTCAATCTGTACAATTGAGTTTACATACAGTACTGTGCCTTAGGACCTTGCAAGATTTTAGGGACTATATTTAAATTCCCAACAAAGTTTTATTTGAAAAGCTATTTATCTGTGTAAAAGATAAATAAATAAATAAATATTTTTGTATTCCAATGTTTTTTCTCTCTCCAGTTATTTGTGGTTATTATTAAATACGTGATTTGCATTTTTGTGTATTTGTATTTATTTTAGTCTGATGCCGTTTACTTTGTATTTTACAAAAAAAAGAGTACAACGAAGCGCAAGCTCTGACTTGCGGAAGGTATCAATTTACAGTCTAGTTGCTGATCCTGACACTGTCAATGTAGTTTTAAATGTAGCCTCATTCGTCTTTACAGACACTGTAGATCCTGCAAAATTAAAAAATCCTCCAAAATTAATACACATGTATTAAATTATATAAGTATATGGGTGCGGGTGTATATTGTATTGTGGTGTATGTATGTTTGTGTTGACATTGATCATTTAGGCACATGTCAATAAGCAATGATATGGTTTACAACAAAACCATATACATAATATATTTATATAGGTGAGTTAAAATACTGTGGTTTTATTAGAGAGCCTTCACAGCTGTCTTTTTATTTATTTAATGCCTTTTTATGTTTGTCGAGCTGTTTGTGTTATTGGTTTAAGAACACAGCTCATGGTACTCACAGTGTTGCGTTTTTGTACTTAATGAGCTGTAGTACCAAGGCTTCTACCACCCAGATCAAAAAACACACGATAAAAACTAAAATATATGATGCACTTTCCAGAAATTAATACTGTATCATTTTTAACACTGTAATTATTTTAAAACTGCTATTAAATATTACATAATTATTTTAAATTGAAATATTCTCAGTATTAAATGTCTTTCATGGTTTTGTTCATTTTTTGTGCACTTATGGGGTCATGTGTGTAAAGAGAGGCACTGGCATTTTTGTCATAATTCATGAGGATATGTACATCAAGTGACTTGTGAATGTGCTGCACCTGTCCTATATATGAATCACTGCACTGTCTGAATGTACCAAACCTAACATAGTTTGAAATCTCAACAAAACGTGCAGGTGTAACCAACAGCAATGAAAGCTGCATTACCTAAAACCAAAAGTGAAGCTTACCAGGAAATAGTGTTGAAAAACAGAATGTGAAGACTAATTAAACATATCCATCATGACGAGCTGAAGGTATCCAATATGGCAGGGGGCCATTGCATTTGTGGGATTTTTAATGCAATGGAGATATGAAACGTCTCTAAGATGACTCACCAAACAGGACTACACTTGTTTAAATGTTTGATTATGATTCATTGGCCAGCTATTTTCCCACATTTACAGACACAATTGTTTTGTTCTGTACTGCACAGCCTATTTGGGACACTTTGTAGCTGTAACACATTGCTTCGTTAGTAGAAAGCACATGGTCATGCATGTGAGAATATGATATCTTAGGGCGAAGGTTACACGCACTTCCTTCTTACTTTTAACAGTAAGCTTTAAGATCATGAAAATCTGACCTGGTAAATAGTGTAGTAGTCATATGTCATTGAATTGTCCCAGTATATTATTGGGTCACACTGGAGGAGAACAACAGCATGCATACCTTCTGGGTTACTGTGGGGTGTGGTTTTATCTAAAGTGGCACTCCTAAAAATAAATGCCAATGTTTTTTTGTTTATTAGTTGTTGTTGTTTTTTGCATTGTTAAAGAAACACTTGTGGTTAATTAACTTTTTATATAATTGGTTTAATTTGTATAATTGATTTATATTCTAATTATACATTTTTTAAATTTTCTATGACCACATGTCCAAGCAAAAAAGCATTTATGAAGTTTTAAAAGAAGCTGACATTTAAATCTAATCTAACTAATGTTCCCAGTAATGCAATAGGAGCATACTCTAGCTCTCTTTTAAGAAAGTGACCCTACTACTACTATGCAATACATTTATTTATATGTTCATCTGGTACACCAGTTGGGGTGGCTGGTACTTGTTAAAACTTTTGCAAAATACATGAAAACCACTTTATAAATGAGATTAACATAATTTTTAACAAATCCGATTTATAATGTTAAAATACTGTATATAAAAAGTGGTGAATAATATACAACAGCACAATTCATGCTAAAATGGAAAATCAGAAACCAGAAGTCCTAATTACATGAAAATATATTTGCTACCTTTTTCATTATTATGTGTCAGAGATGTGTTTTCTGTATGGCAGTATTAGCAGCAACGACACATTGAGTCTAATATTTTTATTTCTGATTTGGGTCACTTTCATATGTGCAACAGAAACCTGATACATATCCAGCTTGAGGCAGTGTGACTCAATCTGAACAGCCAGATCAGATTTTTTTATTTACACCAAGTAGAAAAGAAAAAAGTTGGCATGCCAAAAGTGATAAAGGTTTTTTGTGGAGGGATAGCAAGCCAACAGACTTCATGATTATTGGTGCAATGTCTTCGGTCAAACTAAATCAGAAGACACATCGCAATTGTTTGTGTTACTAACAAAATGGATGGAAGTGGCAAGAGGAGTTTAAAAAAAAAAAAACTAACCATGCAAAGGTTAACTGAACTGTTTAGATAAAGGTCAGATATAGGGCACATTAGAAAGATAAAGTGTACAACCTGAAGTTAACCTTAGATTTGGTAAGAAAGATTTGAGTCACATTTGGTCATAGGTGATAAAGATGTGTCATTTATATGGCTGTGTGAATGGCAAAAAACACAATGAATCGGAAATTTTCAATACTGATTTGGGTCACAAGACTTTGAAAAAGCAGATCGATAACTGCAACTTTTATGTTATAAAAATGGAAAATTCACATGAGTATATGGGAAAAAACAACAGAATGAGGGCTTCAGTGGTGGGATAACGAGGTAACCAGCCTAATGAATACTTGTCTCTGTTCTGATTAAATTCAAATGCTTGTCTTGCAACTGCTCCCTGTGTCTAATAAATTGGATAAATGCTGCTGCAGGATGTGGCAGAAGTGTCAAAAAATAAAAACATGGCTTAAAGGCTACTTTCACATTACAAGCAACATTCTTAAATCCGTTTTTTTGCTCGTATCGGATTTAGCTATCTTGACGGTTCACAATGACAAATGTAAGTGATCTGTATCTGTTTGTAATGTGAACGAATCTGTCCCGCCTCACATGTGCACATTGATACATGTATTAACTTCACCTTCTTCACAACAACAAAAAACGCTAAGAGACGACGTTAGCAGCTTATATGTGAAGCAGTAAATAAAGAGCAAACATGGCCCCTAGACCAGTAGGAGCCCCCGCCACTGCTAAACTTTACACTACAGTAGTGGCACACACAGCACTGTTTTTTACTTAGGGCCCCAAAAGACTTTAGAATTGCCATGGGTAACAAGAGTGCCATCCTTTTGGGCTGATGTCCTGATGTCTGCCTGAACACACTGGCTGTGTCAGACTTGCCTATAAGATTTTAATAGGGTTAAAGATGTTTATAGAACCAGTCCAGTTCATAATTTGATTATTAGAAAAATCTTTTTGTTGAATGGGAACCATACGATAAACATGTGTGTTTTCCTTTAGCACAGCAAACCTTCTGATGCTGCAGGGATGTGCAGTGCGCCCCTGACCTTAATTTTACTTGAGTTGTCATCTTGCTCACGGAAAAGGCACAATAAGTTCAAGTATCAATAATACAGACTGGTTTGTCCAGGTTTTGCTTCCTGCTCTATTTACTTGGAAGGATGCCATGTGCCAGTTTTGCCATGTTCGTAACTTCCGCAGGCCTTCTTTTTTCTAAAGTGCACATGCGAGATGGAGCTTATTTGGCCATGCACTAGATCGGCACAGAACAGAAACAAGACACATTATGTCAATATTTTTAAAAGCTGTCCTCAGTGGGAGATATCTTATTATTGTTATACTGCCCAACCCTAGTCCTATTACTTCTTGCTCAATCCAACATTCAGTAATTTCCCTAATACATCACAGCTATATTGGCCCAATAAATTGGCTAAATTCTTGGTACTTCATGGGTTTAGCTTTTGCATAGGCAGCTGTTATGCATAGAACCATAATATATAATAGCATAAATTAACAAGAGTGTATGAGTAGTGTAACCCTCAAAGTATACTGGCCCTATTATCAGGAAATTGATGGTTTGTTGCCACTGATGCCACAGCCATCCTTAATGGGGCTGCCATAACCATAATTGGCCTTACTCTCCCTAATTGACTCTTTTTTGGTGGCTTTCACTTTCTGTGTGGGTAAGATGACCCTTCCTCTATCCTCCTCAATTTGTACAATGCTAAATTATATAAGCAATTATTATCTGATTTAACAATAACTGACAATTAGGGCTAATAAAGCTTATATCCTCCTGATGCTGGCAGCATTGTAGGAGAAGGTGCTGGTGAACTCAAAGGGGGTTGGGAGCTTCTAGAATAGGGGAAAAAAGTTAAAGTACCCTATTGGCTGCCGTTCTTATGGAAAAAAAGTGATGGGAGTGTCCAAATAGAGTGTCTTGCAATAAATAATGTTAATGTGCCCCCTCGGTCAATAAAATATAATAATGTTTAATCAGTACCCATTTATGGGTGTCCTTTTGTCCTTTTAGTGGAAAAGCACCTACTATGCCCATCCTGCTTTATACAGTGTTCCAAAGAGTGTCCTTTTTAGTAGAGAAAATGCAGAGGGGTGCAGTGCTCTGTAGTGTTCTCTTACAGGTAAAAAAAGAAATATGTTAAAGTCCTCCAATAAAGGAGTGACACACCAGTGATTATGTGTGAATGTAATATTGTTTCCTATAGGTGCCCATCACAGTTTTTTACAACCGTTATTGGCATTGTAGGCATTTGTGCAGCTTTAAGTCTTTATCTTACAGATATAAAAGTGTCTAGTGCTGTGTCAGTGACTTTGTTGCTAAAAAAAACTTGTGTCTGAGTCGAGTTAGATCAACAAACTTGGCAGGAGAATGGGTTTCTGAATGCTCTTCTGAGGATGCCTTAATTGACTTCTGTACTTTTTAGGCAGTAGAGTCAGACAGACAGTACAAAAGGCTTAATTAATTAAGACTTAATTGCCGACCCCTGCTGTATACAGTGCCCTCTATATAACACATTTGAAGATATTTTCACCTCTGCTCCACACTTCAAAATTTTAAATCAAACATTGGAGGCTTTCATTTAAGGCTATTTGCATGCATTTAAGTTTAATTTTGTTGAAATACAACACTTTATTACACAGCCCCCTCATTTAAGGACACCACAGTTTTGTGAGGTAGCAGTGATTAAAGCATTAAAGCATTCATGTTTAGTATTTTGTTGCATATCTCTGCTTGACTGCTTGAAGTCACACACCAGTGACAAGCAGCAGCTCTTTACACACAGCATACTCTCAACTAAAGGACCTCTTTGAGCACTGGGCAGAGTGCCAATCCATATCTGGACATAGGCATACACTTATTCACACACCCACCCACACACTAACTTCTCTGGTGATGCTTTGCCAATCTTCTAATGCAGCCATCTTCAGCTTCCCCTTTCCTGTTGCCTCGTTTCCTTACAATTCTGTATATAATCCTTTCTGCCACTAGAGAGTTAGCTTCTCAGACCAAAAAAAAAGCCTTGTAATCAGCCACACCCTTCCTCTCAGCTACACCTCCCTCCTTCCGTTTGTGTTCTAAGCATAGGAAAAAGCATTGTGGATATTCTGATCAAACCCTGCTAAGCCTGACAGTTAGCATTGCAGCTACCCTGTAACACAATTTCCAAACTGTGAATGGTTTATTTAAAAAAAATAGGAGAAATATTTGGAAATATTTGCCATTTTGGATTTGCAAAACTTTGTTGGCAGTCACTAGCTGTGTTTCAAAGTAAAGGCTTTTGAGGTAGGACAAGTCCTTAGTAGTCTTTCTCAGTAACCTGTTGATTGCATATTTGGAACAGTATAACAAGGCTTCGTTTTGACATCACTGCCTCACACAAGGTGTGTGTTTTTCATTTCTTCAAATAAATAATTTACAAATAATTAAAAACCTTTTAAAAGCAAATTTTCACCAGACATTTTTTCCCTGGTGTTGGATGAGCCCTGGTGTTGGATTGTGGGTAATGAAGAATGTGAGGGATACATTTTTATGGTCCATTGGTTGCATTGATCATGGACATTGGTTGCATTTCTCAGCTGTATTTGAAAAATCCTTCCCTTGGGAACAGTCATTTATTATAACATAACAGACAAGAAATGCAGCCACTCAAGGATACATTCTAAGCATTGGAACATAGCTACTGTCTTGTCTACTGTCTTGAGGGCAAAATAAAATGTTGGGAAGGTCACTGTTTCTACTGGGTGGGAGTACCATGCAGTCAGACTAATCAAGAAATAAAAAGCAGACTTCATTCTCTCCTCAAAACACCTTTATTCTGCACACAAGTTAGACACATTAGACAGCTAAGCTTCTTACAGTGGATTATCCTGTCTCTTCACTAAGCTGTACTTGAAGCTTTTGAAGGTTTTGTATTCAGATGTGAAATAGAAACCGGAACATTAAAACAACATTTTAGATCAAAATATTTATTTTATTCTTTGTGAGCTATGAATAGTTGTAAGTCCAGTATTAAAATCCTGAGAAGTAACACTGACTGTTTAGGAGAATATGTGGCCTAAATTGTGGTCAAAATTACGTAATTTGTTCATTTATTTCATCACATATTTCTACTGGGTGGGAGTACCATGCAGTCAGACTAATCAAGAAATAAAAAGCAGACTTCATTCTCTCCTCAAAACACCTTTATTCTGCACACAAGTTAGACACATTAGACAGCTAAGCTTCTTACAGTGCATTATCCTGTCTCTTCACTACGTAATTATGTAATTTGTTCATTTATTTCATCACATATTTCCCAAAAACCGAGATTTGCTGGGCGGGGTGGTTCATAAAATTATTTGCTTTTAATAACTTAGCTTCCTTTTTTTTGTCTCCACAGGAGTTCAGGGAATATGAGTAAGTTGATGCTGATTATTCAGTAGCAAACTACGTGTGGAGAAGAACAGTGGTGTGAGTTTCCTGTCATGCCCATGGAGTGTCCTAAACAATACTCCCTGATCCCTGGACAGTTAAATAGCAGCACAATTTCACACAGACCTGCTGTAAAATACCATTAAATGTGAGTGCATTGCCATGTCAGTCTGCTGAATGGGAAATGTCAGTGCTTAGAACTGGAAGAACGCCATTCCCAGCTTAAGAGTGTGAGAGGAAAACATTCCTCTTTCTTTTTTTGAATGTCACTACTGAATAAGATGCCAACAGCTGATATTTTTCTCATTCTGCCATTATTTAATAACAGATTGTATAATATATTTTCTAAAACAGTGTAACCAGAGTACAAAGTGTTTTTTTATGTTTTGGTCTTTTTAAAATATATTATTTTTATTAGGAAATACATATCATTGGTTTTCAATGGAGATCAATGTTATTTAGATTTGTTTAAAATGGCTGATAAAAAAAAAATCAGGAATATATTTATAAAAAATAAACATTTGTGGCAGGGTTGTAGTTAATGAACAAATCGTTTACAGCAAATACATTTTTAAAACTTTTTTTCATTTGATTAAATAAACTTACATTTTTTTTAATTTAAAAATTGCACACTGGTCTGCATATTTTGTGTCTTTATTTTAGTTTATGTAGGTTAATTCTTTTAGTGTATGAATAAATATTGTGTAAATTATATAAGAATATTGATCAGTTTTATTATACTACAAAATAAAGCACTAATACCAGAAATTACATTTGAAATATATTGCACTTAACATATGTTTCATTAATTTGTGAATGTTTGTACACTTTCCCCAATTGTCTGTGTAAACTCTCCGTGTGTATGTATGCCTCAAGTAATCCGATCCAACATGACGCGCATGTGTAGTATTGCTTAGTGTACAGGTAACCATGACAACAAGCATCAGCCAGTGTGAGAGGAGCAACAGCAACTGGATAACTAGCTTTGTTTCGACTCAGGACAACCTAATTCACATTTTCGTGTTAAAAAAGGTGCGAGACGAAGAGTTTATGTCCTCCATGTCTTCAAACATTCTGAGGCAAGCGAGTTATGGATGAAAATGAGGAGTTATGTTCAGCTTTGTAAACTTCCGCAGTGCTGCACATGTACATGCACGATACCTACATAAACATTCCGATTCGGGATCTAATTGGGTACAGGTGTTTACAAGACTGTTATTCTTCTATTTATCAGATTTTTTAAAGGATTATTCTACGGAGCCCCTAAGATGACATCATGTAAAAAATAATGCGTAGCCACGACTTATTTTAAGGCATAGGAACAAGATTATTAAGGCATGGCCACAAGCTATTAAGGCGTGGAAGTGAGTTAATTTACTCTAGCCGAGAATAATAAAGCTTGCTTTTTTGTATATTAATGCCCATGAAGAAACTGAATATTATATAAAATCTCCTTTAATCCAAAAATAATCTTTAGTAAGAAAATGAAGAGTGAACTGGTTTCTTTTCATTTTAATCCCTGAATGAATTCTGCTGATATTTTGGATATTCTTGCAGTGAGACATGATGTAATTCAAAGTAAAAGACACTTTTACATTACATTACATTACATTACATTTGGCAGACGCTTTTGTCCAAAGCGACTTACAATATTGAAGTGCAAATAATAGAAGAGGTTAAGTACAAAAATAATAGAAGTTAAAAATAAAGCATCTATAGATAGGGCCTTAAGGAGGTCAGAGGGAAATAATGGGATAGAGGAGTAGAGAAGAGGAAGAAGGAGATGAGGTTAGAATTAGTTAGTTTGTTAGAGGTGTTAGGAGAGTAAGTGCTCTTTGAAGAGCTCTGTCTTCAGGAGTTTATTAAAGATAGCGAGAGATTCTCCTGATCTGGTAGTGGAAGGTAGTTTGTTCCACCATTGGGGAACTCTGTATGAGAACAGTCTGGATTGCTTTGTGTGAGTGTTTGGCAAAGCGAGGCGACGTTCATTGGAGGAGCGCAGCGGCCGGGAGGTAGCGTAAGCCTTCAGGAGCGAGTGCAGGTAGGAAGGAGCCTGTACTGTCATCACCTTGTAGGCGATTGTAAGAGCTTTGAATTTGATGCGAGCAGCAATCGGTAGCCAGTGGAGCTCAATGAGCAGCGGAGTGACATGTGCCCGTTTTGGTTGGTTGAAGACCAAATGTGCTGCTGCGTTCTGAATCATCTGTAGTGGTTTTACTACACAGTAAAACCACTACCACTACCACTACACTACTGCAAAGTACGGCATTGCAGTAGTCGAGGCGTGAGATTACCACAGCTTGTACCAGGAGTTGGGTGGCCTGTTGCGTCAGAAACGGTCGAATTTTTCCGATGTTGTAATTCTCATACTGAAAGCTGATTGGCTCAGACGCTGACAGTATTCAGACCTGTTTACCTTCCTCAGGCAGTCATATTGTGCACAACCCCTGAGAGCTCTTTGCTTTGTTAATTGTAAAACAAAAGGACCTTTTTGGCCACACCTTAATGGCTATGATTTAATTAACTCGTTCCCATGCTTATTAAGTTGTGGCCACGCCTTAATGATCTCCAATGATTTCCAATCCTTAATTATCTCATTCCCACGCATTAATATCTTGTTCCAACGCATGAGTTTCTCGTTCCCACCTCTTAATAAGACATGGCCACACATTATTATTTTTTTATTTTTTTTTTATACATGATGTCACCAGCTTAGAGGCTCCGTATTATCCACCTCGTTCGATCGGATGGAAATTGTATTCGGAATGGTCTCAATTGCACTACTCTATTCTGATTGAGCCATTAGTCCGATTATTAACAGATTATTAGGCTGCATGTAAACGTAGCCACTGTGCAACTGTGGACTGAAGAATATTAAATGCCCACAAACTTAAATGGAAATTGAATCTGGCTCACACTGTCAGACCTCGTTCGAACTCACATAATTCACACCACCTTGCCATAAGCATTTTCACCTTTTGAGTGACCTTTTACTGTCAAGCCTCACTCACAAGATAACACCTCACAACTTATATAGGTTTTTCCAAGTCAGTCCCAAAGTGTCCCCTGTAGTAACACACCATGAAAAATTTATATACTACTATCCCATGATTTTTGGCATGTCCGCGTATAGTCGAGGCAGAACTTTTCTTGCTGTGTCTAATAGGCCAAGGCTACTTGTCAGAGGTGGTACTAGTTTGGGAAAGCATTGTTCATTTTTTATTAGGTAAATGAAATTAAACCTTTCAGAAATGTTTCACTATGCTTGTTTAAGGTTTCCTTAGTAACAGCAATGATTTCATACCGAACCATTACAGCTGAAACAGCTGAACTGGAATAAATGCTTCTTTTCTGTGATGGAAAGCCTCTAACACATGGTTCTTCAAAGAACATTTAAAAAAGTTTCATTACTCCTTTTTTAGGTACAATACCAAATTCTGTCACCTTGAGATGTGGGTTACTTTTCATTCGTTTTTAGTATCTGAATTTACTGTAAATCGTGTAGAGAGGAATATTGTTCTTCTCTATAACATTAGCTGCTGGATTTGATACTGGGACAACTGCATTCCTCTCATTACTGTGTAAGCATTTAATAGCACTCAGTGCTTTGTGAAAACTCCTCTGCCTCTATTTTTAGCAGGGGAAGACATGAAGGAAGTGGCTCCCCACCCTCAAATAAATAGACACACAAGTCAAGGAATTAGCTTACGTAATTTCCCAATATGCTTGCCAAATCAAACTGGCATTATTTAAAGTTAAAGGTTTTCAGGTAGTTTATCATTCAGAAATATAAACATTAATCTCATGTTTAATCACATCCTGCAGGAGATCTCTGTCATGTGAGTTCTTATGGTCTTATGTAAGACATAACCCATTGTCACTGCTAGTGCCGGTGCTGATACTGTCTGATTTTCCCCTGAAGAACATCATATCTGTCCTGCAGGAGTACAGAAAGTGAGAGCATGCCTCCAGACCCTGCTTAGTCTGAGCAATAAGAGCCCTTTTAACGTCAAAACGTTAACGTTTTGCCCTTTTGAGTCAAAGCCAAAGTTCACTAGATTGATTTCCTATAGGCACGCAGCCATGGAGCAATAAAAGCAAAAGCAGTTGGCCATACGCGTAATTCTAATCTACCGTGACCATGAAAGAATGCTTTCCTGTATGTATGAGAGTTTAAAAGAGAAACTGAAAAATATGTGTATGTGTGTGTGTGTGTGGAGGTGGTGGTGGGGGGGGAGTGTTACCGTAAAACGTGTCAAGAGGGTAGGTCCCTGTAAAATGGGTTACGCCTACAAATACTTCAGTTCAAGGGCCTTACTACACCATCTTGTGGTGGCTAGACCGGACTGTACTTCCACACTGGGCACATGCCATACAGGGAATGTGCTCATTCAATGTATTTTCATTCTTTTTATGATTTTCTACATTATAAATGTAATATTGAAGACTATATTAAAGCTAAACAGGAGCACATGCAGAATTATTTATTTAAAAAATAATGTGAAACAAATCAGAATATGTTTTATCCTTTAGATTCTTTTAAGTAGCACATTTATCTTTGAGGACAGATCTGCACTCTCTTGATATTTTAATCTCAGTGTCTTCATGAGGGAGAGTAACCTGGAATAGTTTTCTCAGCATCTTGAAGGAGTTGCTGAAGGTGCTTTTTCTTTTTTCACTGCTTTTTCTTAATGCTCTAAAGCTCCAGCTCATCCCAAATCAAGGATTCAAAGAGACTTTATTGTCATTTGCATCACATGTGGTGCATGAGATAGAATAGATTAGTAATCTCATGGTCCAGTTACACCCAAGAGTTTAGTTCCTGAGGAAGTAGAGCCGCTGATGTGCCTTCCTGACCAGAGTGGAAGTGTTGTTGCTCTAGGTGAGGTTGCTGCTCAGGTGCACACCCACTCATTTAAGTTGGGTTTAGGTCGGGTAATTTTGGAGGCCAAAAACGTTTTTGTTTACTAAGTAATTCCATATGTATTGTCATTTCAGCTATATACAGAGTACACAGTGAAACGAAACAACGTTCCTCCAGGGACCATGGTGCACATAAACACAGTGTAGACAGAACAATAGTGCAACAGTACAAAAGTGCAGACAGACAATACAACACAATACAGACAAAGAATAATAAATAACAAGACAGTGTGCAAATTATGCAGTGTGCTCTTTACATTTAGCATTAAATCTCTTAAAGGTGTTCTTCCCTTCAGAGAAATTACAGAAAAAGTCAGTGTGGTGGGTACAGTACCATCAATTTCTGAATACCATTTTCCTATACCATCAATATACCATTGGAAGCTGCAGAACTAAAAAGAGGTCACAACATCAGAAGATTTTTTTTTTTCATAGGGTTGAGATAGCTTTGTCAGGGAGGTAGGGTAGCCATACTGTAAACAGTGGTATGAAAAAGTTATTCTAAAATGAAGCTGACTTGTCTAATTATGCTTTAGCATACCTCTAGCGACTCTGTTTGTGGCGTGTGCTCAGAAAAGGCTTTTTTCTGCATTACTCTCCCATACAGCCTCTCCTTGTGCAAAGTGACTCCATCTGCAGTACGATGATGTTGTGGGTCTTTGGAGCTGGTCTGTGGGTTGACTATCACTGTTCTCACCATCCTTCTCCTCTGATTATCTGAGATTTTTCTTGTTCTGCCACTTCAAGCCTTAACTAAAAATGTGCCTGTGGTCTTTCATTTCCTCACCTTGTTCCTTACAGTGAAAACTAACAGCTGAAATCTCTGAGGTACATTTTTGTATTCTTCCCCTAAACCACGATGTTGAACAATCTTTGATTTCAGGTCATTTGAGAGTTGTGTTTTGTGGCTCCCATGTTCCCACTCTTCAGAGAAGATGCAAAGAGGAGAAAAACCTGCAATTGGCTCCATAACATTTCTCATAATTGGATTCACCTGTGTAGGTAGATCACAGGTCAGTGAGCTTACCAAACAAATGTTGTGTTCCAATAATTATTGCTAAAGGTATTCAAATCAATAAAAGACAAGGATGCTCAAATGTATGCAACTGCCTTATTTTGTTTAAATAATTATTGCACCCTTTCTTTAAATCCTATAAACTTTATTTTACCTCTCAAATATCACTGTGTTCGTCTGCTATATAATATATTTAACTGAAATTGCTGATTCAAACAACCAATGATTTATACAGGAAAATCAAGTTATCAGGGGTGCCCAAACCTTTTCATAACACTGTAACTGTCACATTAAAGACCTTTCATTTGCCTCCTGTTCAGGAACTGTGTGCTAATGTACAGTGTGTTGTTTTTTGGACTGATCTTTGCAGGTTTTTTGTAAGTGCAGTGTTGCTGAAGTATATGTGTGACAGATGCTCCAGTGATGAACTTTTATATTAAAATGTAGGACAGCAAAAGTGTCAAAAATGCCCATTATCCTATTAAACATTCAGCATTATATTAAACTGCTCAGTCATATCATCACCATATGCTATACACTTCATGAGTCACATTCCTGCCAACACTCAGATTACAGATTACACATGTTCAAAGGTCAATTCAGATAACACTGTTTAACATAAATAAATTAAAAATCAATAGCCTCTAGTGACCAGCTGGACAGTCTATCAGGATGGGGATAGTGAAAACTGTAAAGTCATGACTTGTTTAGCTTTCCTAAATCTAAAGAGATAAGTGAATTCATCACACAGTTTTCCTTTCACCTACAGCAGAGCTAACTACTAATGAAACGTGATACTGGAATAAAAGCTTCTGCTGAAGCTCCACAGCAGCATATCACCTTTAAGATCAGCAGAAAAAGCTTCAGGAAAGCACTCTCTTCTGCTTGGTTGATAAAGACTCGCATTACTGATTTTGTTCTTTCTTTCGTTCTTTTTTTGGAATCTGATAGTTACACTGGCAGGCCTGCTGTTGGATGCTTGTCCGTCAAACGCTCATACCACTTTCCATGGAATTTTCTCAGGGTTTCCTCCCAATGTGTCTGCAACTTTCTTTTTGTGTTACTGGCAAAAAAAATATACAAAAATTATTGTGCAGTATACTACACCAAAATATGTTAAGAAATGTTACTTCAAAATCAATATATACATCTCTGGAAAAATTAAGAGATCACTTCAGTTTAGTTTCTCTGATTTTGCTATTTATAGTTATATGTTTGTGTAAAATGAACATTGTTGTTTTATTCTATGAACTACGGACAACATTTCTCCCAAATTCTAAATGAAAATATTCTCATTTAGAGCATTTATTTGCAGAACATGAGAAATGGCTGAAACAACAAAAAAGATGCAGAGCTTGCAGCCCTCAAATAATGCAAAGAAAACAAGTTCATATTCATAAAGTTTAAAGAGTTCAGAAATTAATATTTGGTGGAATAATAACCCTGTTTTTATACACAGTTTTCATGCATCTTGGCATGTTCTCCTCCACCAGTCTTACACACTGCTTTTGGATAACATGTCACTCCTGGTGCAAAAATGCAAGCAGTTTAGTTTGGTTAGATGGCTTGTGATCATCCATCTTTCTCTTGATTATATTCCAGAGGTTTTCAATTTGGTAAAATCAAAGTAACTCATAATTTTTAAGTGGTCTCTTATTTTTTTCCAGAACTATAGGTTGTGAGTGTTCTTTTAGAGAATTAGTCTTTCTAGTAACACTTCACAATAAAGGTCAATAAAGGTGAATGTGCCTACACATAAAATAGGAAAAGTGTAATTACATGTGTCAGAGTGTGTGCGTGTGTGAATGTTCACAATTAATAGTTTGTGTGGAATAAAATGTATATACGTGTTTCATTTTCCAACAGTTCTTTTAACACAAAACATAATTATTATGATTTTATCATGGGAAGATGTTTAAAATACTCTGATATGTCTAACTAACACCGATTCACATGTACAATTACATAACCTGTACAACTGTAATTAATAATCAACAATACATACTTCACAAGTAGATTCACATTACTAGAGTGGGACAATAAACTTTTAACGGTTATATAGTTATGTAATGTCTCAACTTACTGTTAGGCCTAATTGACTTGGGTTACAACATTATGAAACACATTACTAAATTAAATAATGCTTGTAAATGTTGTAAATTGTAAGGGCTGGTGCCCGATCGAGGCGTCCTCCAGGGCATCGGAGGGCGCGCCAGGCCAGCGCCGAGGGTTAGTTGGCTAATTATCAACACCTGCTTTCAACAGCTTATAAGCAGCGCCAACCAGCCACTCGGCGCTGGATCTTTGAAGCTCGTGAGAGCGAATCTATGCCCGTTTTTTC
Source organism: Astyanax mexicanus (assembly GCF_023375975.1). NCBI lineage: Eukaryota > Metazoa > Chordata > Actinopteri > Characiformes > Acestrorhamphidae > Astyanax > Astyanax mexicanus. The sequence continues at coordinate 98,553,938 of NC_064408.1, forward strand.
GAGTGAGCCTCGGCTCTTTTCTCTTTCTTTTCCCGCTGTCCCTTTGGAGAGAGCATTGATCAGCATCGCTGGCGTGCCTCTCCCGCAAAAGTATCTTCCTCTGTCCCTTTCCTCTCTCTCGAGTCTGCTAGAGATAGAGCTGTGTGCTCTCTCCTGTGTGTGTGTGTGTGTGTGTGTGTGTAGCAGCGCGAAGCACGCGGTTTTGCTCACCTACACTCTCTCCCGCTGTTCCTCCCCTCTGTGGTGGAACAGCCTTTAATCCAAAAGCACCCCAATTCACTTCTTTGTTTAGTTTGGAAGCTCTTTTGTTTTTACCTCGCTCCATAAGAGGTAGCCGTTAGCTTCCGCGGCGAGTCTTGTTTACATTCTCCCCTTCTCTTTCACTCACGCTGGGCGTGAGGTTTTTGTTTTCCACCCGTTTTTATTCTCCGCCCGTTTTCGTGGCTCCGCCCCTTTCGGCGGAGGCTCTTTAAAAGGCGATTAAAGCGGCCGCATCCCAATCCGCTCGCTGGTGCAGCGGTTAGAGCACTGGGCTGCGACCGCGACAGCCTAAGTTCGATCCCCGCGTGGAGCGGGGTTTAATAATAATAATTGTGTGTATATATATATATATATATATATATATATATTTATTTATTTATTTATTTATTTATATATATATATATATATATATATATATATATATATAAAATCTTATTATATAATATTAATATATATATTCACGATTATATATTAATTCTTATTATTATTATTATTATTATTATTATTATTATTATTATTATTATTATCCCCTTTTTCTTGGGTTTACCTGCTTTGAGATCTGCTGCTCTGCACTTGGTTCCTACAACCTTCTGGGCTGGAGAGCTACTGCTCCCCAACCCATTACAGAAAGATCCAGCCCACCATGGATCCAGCAGAGCAGTCGGATCTCGAGCAGGTTAAGCTCGCCCTGGGCAACCAGGGGGCTGTCATTGGGCGACATGAGCAGGTCCTGCGGCAGATCTTGGCCCAGCTGCAGGGCCTGACTGCTGTGCTTGCCCCGAATCCACCCCCACCCGCACAGCCAGCCCAGCCTGGGCCTGAGTCCCCTCGTTTTGAACACCCGGCCGCTGCCGCACCCTCTGTGGGGCCTCGAGTGGGGCCCCCACTACCGCCCCCGGTGCGGTACGAGGGTGAGCCGGGAGGCTGCAGGGGGTTTCTACTGCAGTGCTCCCTTGCTTTTGAGCTTCAGCCGTCCCGCTTCCAGTCGGAGCGTGCTAAAGTGGCGTACATCGTCTCCCTCCTCTCTGGAAGGGCATTGGCGTGGGCCACCCCGGTGTGGGAACACCAACCGGAGGTCTGCGCTACCGCTGAACTATTTGCGGCAGCCCTCATGCGGACGTTCGACCTTCCAGTCCGAGGAGAGGAGGCGGGGACCCGCCTCCTGAACCTACGACAGGGTAGGAGGTCGGTGTCAGAGTACGCCATAGAGTTTCGCACGCTCTTGGCTGAAAGCAGGTGGAACCCCAGCGCTCTGGCAAGCGCGTTCCACCATGGGCTCAATGAGGAACTCAAGGATGAGCTTGCTCATCGTGATACTCCAGCATCCCTTGACGACCTCATTGAGCTCACCCAGAGGCTGGACAACCGCTTGAGGGAGAGGCGCAAGGTGCGGGGCTCGGGTACCACCCCCCGGGGGCCTCGTGGCCAATTCTCGGGTAGTGGGCCATCAGGGGCCACCGAGGGCCCACCTGACCACGGGGTCCAGCCCATGCAGTTGGGGCACACTTGCCTTCCCCGTCAAGAACGCGAGGCACGTATGCGTGAAGGGAGGTGCCTCTACTGCGGGGCTCCAGGGCACCAGCGCGTTACCTGTCCTGACTTGGCAGCCAAAAGTCAGCATCTGTTAACAGATCGACCAGGGCCCCCTCGAACCCAAGGGGTGTACCTGAACACAACACTAGCGTGGGGGTCTGTGGAGGTTCGTCTACCAGCCTTCCTAGACTCTGGAGCGGCAGGGAATTTCATGGACGCAGCCAGGGCCAGAGAGCTTGGTTTGCCACTGGTCCGCCTACATGAACCCCTACCCATAGCAGCCATTGATGGGCGGTCCCTGGAGCCAGGGGTGGTGTCCCAACAAACACGGCCCCTCACGCTGCGAGTCGGGGCTCATTCAGAGCAAATTGCACTGTACATCATAAATGCTCCCGACTTGCAGCTGGTGTTGGGGTTTCCCTGGCTCCAGCGGCACAACCCCCACATTGACTGGCTGACCCGTTCGGTCATACGGTGGGGGCCAGCCTGTCAAGCTTCCTGTCTTCGGTCCCCCAGAGCCTCTAAAGGTGTGGACCTCGACCCCGAAGGTCCCGATCACTCTCAAGTACCCAGGGAATATCGAGACCTTCGGGAGGTCTTCAGCAAAAGACAAGCCCAGGTACTGCCCCCCCACCGTCCCTGCGACGTTGCTATTGACCTTCTCCCTGGGACTAGCCCCCCCAGGGGGAGGCTGTTCTCCCTCTCAGGCCCTGAACGGCGAGCAATGGAGGGCTACATCCAGGAGGCCCTAGCCTTAGGTTTTATCCGGCCATCTACCTCCCCGGCCGGCGCCGGCTTCTTTTTTGTGGGCAAAAAAGACGGTGGGTTGAGGCCCTGTATTGACTACAGAGGCCTCAACAAGATCACTGTGAAGAACCGCTACCCCTTGCCCCTCATGTCATCCGCCTTTGAGGCACTGCAGCAGGCCACAATCTTCACCAAGCTGGACCTGCGCAGTGCCTACAACCTGGTCAGGGTCAGGGCGGGTGACGAGTGGAAGACGGCGTTCATCACTCCGTCCGGGCACTATGAATACCTGGTCATGCCGTTCGGGTTGATGAACGCCCCGGCCGTCTTCCAGGGGTACATAAATGAGGTTCTTCGGGAAGCCTTGGACCGCTACGTGTTCGTCTACCTAGACGATATACTCATATATAGCCGGTCTGTCGACGAACACGTCAGCCATGTCCGACGGGTGCTTCAGCTGCTCCTGGAGAACCACCTCTACGTCAAGCTTGAGAAGTCCCAGTTCCATGCGCAGACCATCTCCTTTTTGGGGTTTATTGTGTCGCACAACACACTGCGCATGGATCCCACCAAGATCAAGGCAGTGGAGAGCTGGCCCCAGCCCACCTCGGTGCGCCTGGTCCAGCGCTTCCTGGGCTTTGCTAATTTCTTCCGAAGGTTCGTGAAGAACTTTAGCTCTGTGGCCGCCCCGCTGACCGCCCTGACGAGGAAGACTTCGGGGCGGTTCAGCTGGTCCACAGAGGCCCAGGAGGCGTTTGATGCCCTCAGGCGCCTGTTGACCAGGGCCCCAGTTCTCCAGCTGCCTGATCCGGGACTTCCGTTTGTCGTGGAGGTGGATGCCTCTGAAGTGGGCGTAGGAGCAGTCTTGTCCCAGAGATCGGGGCCTGGAGGCAGACTGCATCCATGCGCCTACTACTCTCATCGTCTTACCCCTGCCGAGCAGAGGTACGACGTAGGAGATCGGGAGCTGCTGGCCGTCAAGCTTGCCCTGGAAGAGTGGAGGCATTGGCTTGAGGGGGCTGAACACCCCTTTCTGGTCTGGACAGACCATAAGAACCTGGCTTATATCCAGCAGGCCAAACGTCTGAATCCACGCCAGGCCAGATGGGGGTTGTTCTTCACCCGGTTTGACTTCATCTTGTCTTACCGTCCTGGGTCCAAGAACGTCAAACCGGACGCCCTCTCTCGCCAATGGGAGCCCCTCCCTCTTCCAGTGGAACCAGCCACCGTGATTCCCCCGGCCAGGATCCTGGCACCCCTCCGTTGGGCTCTGTTGGATGCTGTTCGACGGGCCCAAGAGACCGATCCTGACCCGGGGAACGGTCCCCCAGGCCGAGACTTCGTACCATCCTCCCTCAGGAGGCGGGTACTCGACTGGGGTCACGCCTCTCCCCAGACAGCGCATCCAGGGGCCACACGTACGCTAGAGTACCTGCGACGCCGGTTCTGGTGGCCTCATATGGAGAGAGACGTGCGTTCCCATGTGGCCGCTTGTGAGGTTTGCGCTCGCTGTAAGGACCCCAGAACCAAGCCCACGGGTCTGTTGCACCCCCTGCCTGTTCCCTTACGTCCTTGGTCTCACCTGTCCCTTGACTTTATCACGGGGTTGCCCCCATCTCGAGGCAACACCGTGATACTAGTCATCGTGGACAGGTTTTCCAAGTCAGGACGCTTTGTGGCACTTCCCAAGTTGCCATCCGCGCAGGGAACAGCAGAGGTGCTGCTCGACCAGGTGGTCCGAATCCACGGGCCACCATCGGACATAGTCTCAGACCGTGGGGCTCACTTCACCAGCCGGTTCTGGGGTGCCTTCTGTCGTTTGTTAGGGGCAGAGGTCAGCCTCTCTTCTGGGTTTCACCCCCAGTCCAACGGTCAGACAGAGAGGGTCAACCAGGATCTGGAAAGGACCCTCCGCTGTCTGGCTTCCTCTGCCCCCTCTACCTGGTCCGACCAACTGAAGTGGGCGGAGTATGCCCACAACACGCTCTGGCACTCATCTTTGGGAATGTCGCCTTTTGAGTGCCAGTTTGGGTATGCTCCGCCTGCTTTCCCCGGACAGGAGACTATTACGGGGGTGTCCTCGGCCGACCAGACGGTCAGACGTTGCCACAGAGCCTGGAGGAAGGCGCGGGCTGCCCTCTTGTCTGCCAGGGTGACCCAGAAACGCCATGCAGACAGGAGGCGGCAGCCCGCCCCCTCATATAGGGTTGGCCAACGGGTCTGGCTATCGGCCAAGGACCTCCCGTTGCGGGGTACCCCACGTAAACTGGCCCCGCGGTACGTAGGGCCATTCAAAGTTCTTCGCCGGATCAATCCGGTATCATACCGGCTCGCCCTGCCACCCGCCCTTAGAAGAGTCCACCCGACCTTCCACGTGTCCCGCCTTAGGCCCTACCTCTGTTCTTCGGGTCCGGACGCTCCCCCGGGTCCCCGCACCATTGGTGGTGCCCCCGCCTACACCGTCCGTCAGCTCCTGGACTCCCGCAGGGTACGCGGGGGCCTCCAGTACCTGGTGGACTGGGAGGGGTACGGTCCGGAGGAGCGGTCCTGGGTGCCCGCTAGACACATCCTGGACCCGGAACTGGTTAGGGCTTTTCGGCGAGACCGTGCGGCGGGTTTAGGGCCGTCGGGTGCCGCCCCTCGGGGGGGGGGTCCTGTAAGGGCTGGTGCCCGATCGAGGCGTCCTCCAGGGCATCGGAGGGCGCGCCAGGCCAGCGCCGAGGGTTAGTTGGCTAATTATCAACACCTGCTTTCAACAGCTTATAAGCAGCGCCAACCAGCCACTCGGCGCTGGATCTTTGAAGCTCGTGAGAGCGAATCTATGCCCGTTTTTTCGAGTGAGCCTCGGCTCTTTTCTCTTTCTTTTCCCGCTGTCCCTTTGGAGAGAGCATTGATCAGCATCGCTGGCGTGCCTCTCCCGCAAAAGTATCTTCCTCTGTCCCTTTCCTCTCTCTCGAGTCTGCTAGAGATAGAGCTGTGTGCTCTCTCCTGTGTGTGTGTGTGTGTGTGTGTGTGTAGCAGCGCGAAGCACGCGGTTTTGCTCACCTACACTCTCTCCCGCTGTTCCTCCCCTCTGTGGTGGAACAGCCTTTAATCCAAAAGCACCCCAATTCACTTCTTTGTTTAGTTTGGAAGCTCTTTTGTTTTTACCTCGCTCCATAAGAGGTAGCCGTTAGCTTCCGCGGCGAGTCTTGTTTACATTCTCCCCTTCTCTTTCACTCACGCTGGGCGTGAGGTTTTTGTTTTCCACCCGTTTTTACTCCACGCCCGTTTTCGTTTATACAACCTTCTGGGCTGGAGAGCTACTGCTCCCCAACCCATTACATAAATAATAATAATAATTGAATTGAGACATAGTTTAAAGTAAAAAAATGTCTTTATAAATATCTGTCTTTCTGTTTTTGTAAAATAAACTATGCTGGTAAAAGAAAATAATAATAATAATAAAAAAACAGGTTGTCACATTTCTTTAATAATGTGTTATTTTTACCTACAGGCTTCTGTGTGAATGTACTACTCACCGTCTATCAATGAACAAATTAATTTTCTTAAATGTGTTCTTGAGAAATGTCCTAACAAGAAGTCTACATAAGATTAATGATGTGTTTGGAACTGCTGAACTGTTCACAGCTCACTTCATATTTTGTTGGCAGAGATGTTCATTCTCTCTGCTGTGAAAGAATGTCTGTTAGGTGCCAGTCAGTCAAAGTAATATTGCACGGTTTATTTATTTATTGATTTGAAACTTTTAAAGGCTCTTAGTGAAGTTGAGTGATCTTTAGTAATGTATACATTTATTAATTTACTATATTGTGTTAAAATATCAGTATTATGTAAATGCTGCTGTTTATAAATCAGTTTAAAACACTTTAACACATTGGAAACTTGGTATAAAGAAAACCAAAGAATAACAGTCATGAATTTTTATAGCTGTGATTATAGAATGGTTACATGTAATTTTTTTTTGCAAAAACTCCTCTCTAAAACCCACAGTAACTTTAATTAAGGAAACAAAGTACTCTCAAAATTTACAAGACCTTTTTGTAGCCCGTTTTTAATTTTTAAGATTATTTTTGGTATGGTTTTGATATGGCTGCAACATAATACTAAACATTCTAATGAAAAAAAGATGTGTTAAAACTGTGAGGCCAGCCTGAGCCAGTCTAGCAGGATTCACTAATAATGAAACAATGACAAGATCATTCAACTCCTTAATGAACGTCTGTTTACTTTGGCAGGACGCACAGTCCCAGGGTTTACCATCAAAGTAAAAAAAATGTCTCATTATGTACTGCATATGAACATGGCCTGAAACTACTAACTACTAATCGGTTTTCTTGGCCATAAAAATGTCCCACACTTCCCCTTACAGAGAAGCTCATTTATTACAACTGTGCCTTTAAAAAACAAACAAAAAAACACAAAAACAATGAATTAATATTGGTGTGGACTAAAATGATATGGATTAAACTATGCTTTTTTTGTTCAAAAAGTAAGAGAAAATGATGTTATCCATGCAATGCATAAATTCATATTCAAATTCAAAATCCCTGTTACAGTAAAAGCAGTAAAATTGCCTTTACTTGTTTTAAAAATTGGTATAAATGGTTAACTGGATAAAATAAATATTTACTTATTTATTATTATTTTCTAATTACAATAAATAATACTTAGACAGACTGATTTAAAGTATTTTGCTAGACATTGTTTTTTAAGAAGCAGGTTAGAGTGATCTTTCCATGTATTTCTATATTCTTCTATATTTTTATATTGTCTGTTAAGGTTAGTGTAAAATGCACATGCATGTTTGTGTGTATTAGCAGCTCTTTATTTAACACAGACTATGAAACCAATAGGGCATTGTGGACAGGTGTGAACAATGGGGCAATAGTTATTAGAGTTATTATATGGGATGATGACCTCTGGTGGTCAGGTTTTGGAACTGCGCTTTACATTTCAATTTTAATTCAGAAATAATATCAGTAAATCATGTGTTTTGTATCTTTTTGTCATTTAAATTCCACACAAACTATTGGTAACAACATATTTTAGTACAAATAAAGAGAATGTTAACCTTTATTGTAAAGTATGTTTCCGTTTTAAGTTTTGAAGATAATAATGATAATGATAATACATTTAATAATCTATTACACAACCTATTTACAAGTACATCTAAAAAAAATGTATGTCATTGAAAAGTTAATTTGTTTCAGTAATTTTATTAAAAAAATTAAGCTATATATTATGGAAATACAGCTCTGAAAAAAGTTGAGACCACTTCAGTTTCTGAATCAGTTGCTCTGATTCTGCTATTTATAGGTATATGATTGACAGACAACATTTCTCTCAAATTCCAAATAAGAATATTGTCATTTACAGCATTTATTTGCAGAAAATGAGAAATGGCTGAAATAAAAAATAAGATGCATAGCAAGTTCCTATTTATAAAGTTTTAAGAGTTCAGAAATCAATATTTGGTGGAATAACCCTGGTTTTTAATCATAGTTTTTATGCATCTTGGCATGTTCTCCTCCACTAGTCTTACACACTGCTTTTGGATAACTTTATTCCACTCATGGTGCAAAAAATTTAAGCAGTTTAGCTTAGTTTGATGAAAACTAATCATTTTTAAGTGATCTCTTATTTGTTCCTAGAGATGTATATAAATATATTCCATAAATTCATTACACACAGAGTGATCTATTTCTATGTGTGTAGTCATGCCTTACTTAGTATAGGTGCAGGTCATCTTCAGTGATGAGTCCCGCTTTTGTCTTGTCAAAGATGAGTAACGAATTTGGTGGCACTGTCATCAGAACCTAGATTGACCTTTCCAGATTGCAATTCAACAGGACAGTGCTTTTCCAAATACTACTGCCATCTCAATAGATTGACTAGAAGACACAGATACTACTATTCATGACCAGATCTGCAGAATGTGCCTAAATATTCATGGTGCATGACATTTGTATATATATATGTATATATGTTAAAACAAATATGCTTAACTTGAAGTTTAGATATTTAAAGTTTCATTTTCTTTCCAGGTTAGCACTTTCCATGCATAAAAATAATCTGATGTAGTCAAATCTGCAAGCAGTCTCTGCATAATGATTTCTGAAGCTTTCAATTGATCAGACAGTGGAGCTTGTCGTCAGCAGGCTCTTTGTTGGCAGGTATTTCCAGCAGGAGGGAAAACAAATCTCGCTTTGTACAAATTCAGCAGCTTGCAACATCAAAACCACAGTCACTTTATTGACAGTTCACTGCCAATACTGTTCGGAGCCTCATTACCTTTTACAGAGAGAATGAATAGATAAGTAGTGACTGCCTGCCTGACTGAATGTGGAGGCAATACGAGCTGTAGCTAACTAATCAGTGTGAACAGGAGAGAAGACCCCGGTTATTGCAAACAAATAAAGGCAAATAGACACCAATAGCCACAGTCCTGACATCAGACAGTGTCGCTCAATGCACCTCTCAGTCCCAGACTGTCAATCATTACAAACATTCCCTTAAGAAATTTCACTAAAGTTTCAGCCTGGTGCAATTTATAGATCTCTGAAAGGAGAGGAATGGGATGTCCTTTAGGGCCAAGAATATTGATCAGAATTTTCCAGAACATGTTCATATGTTTTCTTCAGCCTAATCCAATCATTTTACTAGTAAATTTTATAGTAAAAGTACAGAATATATAGAAATTGATAAATTCAAGACCTATCTATCACCATCTGACCAATTACAGAAATCTTATACAGCATGCTCATAATGAATATAAACATTTTTGGAAGGTTAATTCAAGGTTTTTTGAGGTGAGTGAAAGTTTTATCAATTTAATGAGAAAGCAAAAATCAAATAGTTAACATGATTTGATGCTTGATGCTTAATCTGACATCTTAACATGATTTATTGGTAAAGGCCCATTTCTGGCAAAAACATGAGCACACAGTGTAACTGAAGCAAAGCACCAAAAGCTCCTAAAGGATACTCTTTAGCCAACAAAACAAAAATAAAAAAATGTGGATAAATTTGAAAAAAGCTGTAAAATAATGCTAATAGAGCCCTCTCATGAAAGTCGAAGTAGAATGTTATTACAAAGCTAATGCTACTGCTCTTAAATACACGGACATTGGTTACCTTTTATGTAGCAGTCCCTTTAATTCTGTTGGAGATATATCAGATGCACCAGTCCTGCTCCTGAAGGCCTAACCAATGAGAGAGCTTGCTTGATTGTATCCTTGTAGCTGCATTGGAGAAACTTCCTCTGATTGGTATGATTGATATGATTGGATTTTCTTCTTCAGATTTTTCTTTTGACACAATGAATGCAATAATAAAACTAGACTAGCACTCTAATACCCACAGTACGAGTTGTGTTACAGATGTGTTTCATCATTGCCAGAGCTCACAGGGCCTCTCCGAGGGCTTGGAAGGCTCGGATGATTTCCCACTTCACCTAATAGAACTGATGTACGGTGCTCCAGCGAAGTCAAAGTGAAGTATGAAGTTATCACAGTCGCCCTTTGAAGTTGTCATAAGAGTCTAAAGTGTAAAATTACAAAGTAGTAATATAAGGGTTCTAATAATGATGTTGGGGGGCAGGTTGCTATAGGAACTCCTGTTCTTGTAGTAGTTACACCACTTGGTCAGATCTAGTGTATGTTGTAGGCCAATAACCTGTCCTTTGTCATATGAATGTGCTGCTAACCATCCAACCAACACTGTCTCATGGGGTTCACATGGGTAAAACTTGGGCTAGGTGGGTTTCAGGTGGGTTTGTACATGTGTGTTAACTGGGAGCTACAGCTAGTCTTCTCAAATTGACCCCTTTACTACAGCCCACTTTAATCCCACATGGGTTCCCTCTAGGTCCCATACACAGTGTACAACACAGATGGGCCCATGTTCAACCCCTTCTGGTCCCCTCACGTCACTGAAATCCATATGTAGGGCCAACATGGAAATCGTCTGGCTCCCAGTTGGCCTATCCATACAGACCCCACATGAGCAAGTTACGTGACTGAGAGCAGTTTGAGTATGGTAAGCTGGATGACCAGCTTAGCTCTTGACCAGCATAAAGTATTTTTTTTATTGAGATTGATGGTTTAGCTTGATCAATGTAGACCAACTGTAGTATGATCATCTCTACCATGCTGGATGACCAACAAGACCAAAATCACATGTGATATGTTCTGAGCAGGTCAAGAGCTGGTTAAAATAAAATAAGATGAGACAATCCTTTAACAATTTGCAATATTACAGCAGATTTAGATTTAAATTTGATTCATTTTAATGCATATAAGATAACAGTAAATAGTTATGGTGAACAGATTGTACTAAACATGTTACATTAAACCTTTCAGACCCCGTGTCAATTACAATGGACATCATGTAGTTTCTTTTTTCAATTGTTTTGTTGAACAGAACACTAACTGAGACCTGTTGTCCATGAGAATAGACCAGCCAATAAAACACTGCACTAAACAAAAAAGATATTAATAAACTTTTACTATTAAACTCAGATATTAGGGCATGTCAGCACTTAAGAACAAATTAGGCAAAGTAATACAAGCTCATTATTACTAATATTTAGATTTAGATTTTTCATCATGTTTAGGAATTAAAAGTTTTGATTAATTAGTTTTTTGTATATAGATTTACAAAAATGGATAGTAGTGTCTTATTTTGTGTGCATTCTCATATTTTTCCATCACTGCAACATAACTCAGGTCTGAAAGGGTTAGGATATTGCACATAGTAGAGTATAATGCCTTAATAAGTAAGCTGTTTTATTGCACATAGTAATCTACTGTCTGTGACAGGTGCTTCTGTCTATCTATCTATCTATCTATCTATCTATCTATCTATCTATCTATCTATCTATCTAGCTAGCTAGCTAGCTAGCTAGCTAGCTATCTATCTATCATTGAGGCTCATTTGGCTCATTTTGGCCCCCATAGCTCCGATTCACAACACAAGTACACATACACAGTGAGCCCCACTTGAGTATGCTATTATCTCTATATGATCCTGAACCAAACAAATGCAGCTTCAGACCCATCTCTGCACCTCCTCATGCTGGCCAGCAGGGGGCGCTTTTCCATTAAGAACCACATGAATTTAGGGGTGAAGTAATGCAGAGGAGAGGACAATAGAGAGTATGCAATAACCAAATCCCAACCCACCTGCTGTTCCTTCTTCCACACACTCCATCATTCACACACACACACAAACACACACACACACCTGCTTCATAAATCACAACATGTGAATAAACCCAGACAGAGAAAGAGAGAGAACGTTGCTGAGTAGGTGTGATGATCTCAGCATCATCACGTGGCACTCCAATTCAAAAGATTTGGTTTGTTGTTGATGATGTAATGTGTAGACATCAAGACATGCAGAGGAGCCATAAAGAGTGACATCATCAGAACTCGAAAGGACAAAAGACACAGCTGTGTAATATAGTATAATATTGCTTATGACACATTTAATACATACATATATGTACTAATAGGCCCACAGCATATTTGAGATCAGACAGTGTATCTCAGAGCCCCTCCCAGTTCCAGACTGTCAATCATTACAAATAGTCCCCTAGGAAATTTCTCTGAAGTGTTATTCCAGGCATGGTGCAATTTTATCAGGTGAGCTTCTCTGATTGATAGGAGCAATATGGGACATCCTCTAAGGCCAGGAACATTGGCTGGTAATTTGCAGGCCAGCTGTGTATGTATTGTACGTACACTATATACATATTGTATGTACACTACCCCCCACCAACACAGTACCAAAACTTAGTACTGGAATCTACACAGTACTGGAACTTTTCCAAAACTGATGTACTCACACACACTATTCCTTCACTACTACAAATGTGACATCTAAAGAACTGTATGCACTCATTTACTTTACCAGCCTTAAGCTTTTAGATCTCTATATTTGCATTATAAACATTGCAATGTTTATACAAGTTCTATTTACAATCAACCTAGGAGTGATGTGGGGTTGTGCTCCCTCTGAGCACCGGCACCTTGATGGCAAAGCTGCATGAATGGGGGTTCGAACCTGCGACCTCCCGCACATAGTGTCAGAGCTTTAGACCGCTGGACCACTCGGCGCAATGTAGGTCTTTTCAAATTTGGGTGTTCAGTTAGCAGATTGTACCAGTGCTTTATTGATAATTGAATAGAATGATTTTTTTAGCCATTGTTGTAGAAATAAAGATAAATGTTGCAGATACTTTAAGGTTGATTGACTATAAAACTACTTGACTTGACTTGACTTGAACTTCTGTGGTGAAGGTGGAGATTCTGTGTATATATACCCCTACCCACCAGCAGATTTCGCTGTTCAGTTCTGTGTAATATAGCGCGCGTGTCTCTCTGTCTCTCTCTCTTTCTCTGTGTATATGTGCATGTGTGTGCACGCGCCCGTGGATGACAGAGCCTGGCTGGGCAATGCAGCCTGAGCTCCTCCGCTCTGCCTCCGTGTGCCGCGCGCCTTCCCGTCCCTGCGCCCGGCGGGGCACGAGAGCCAGGAGCTCGCGGAGCTCCAGCGCGGACTGAACACTGAGGAGAGAGAGAGAGAGAGAGAGCAGAGAGCAGAGAAGAGACAGAGAGAGAGAAGAGGAGAGAGAGACAGAGAGTGCGCCATTCTTCTGGAGCTCGTTTGGTGAGTGAGAGTGTGATGTGTCGTCTTCTTTTTCTGAGCTCGTGCTTTTTTTGGAGCGCGCGCCTCTCGGGGGGCTCGAGGACAGTCAGCACTGGACAGGGACTCCCCCCTGGCGTGTTGGTGGGGTGTGGGGAAGTCGTGCATGTTTGAGGCTGGTTTGTGTGCTGATGGAACGGGTGTTGATTTGGTGGAGAGAGAGATAGGGGGGATTGCTGGCGGGGACGTGCAGAGCTGGAGCCGGTCCAGTGGAGGTTCTCCTCTGCTGATGTTGGTCAGTTTGTGTTGTATTTAGTCTGATTCTGAAGGCGTGGGTTTACCCAGGTGCGCGCCCACGCAACTCTATACCGAGGTAACTAGCTAATATGTAGATAAAGCTGTAATTCTGAGGAAAATGGTGCTGTACTGTACTGTAAACAGCTGTACAGCACCATACTGACCAATATTGGCCAGTTTACAGAGTTTCCCCCACCAAAAAAACCTATGGACTTCTGCACATTATATTGTTCGGGCTATTCGTCCACCGAATGGGTGCCATTTGCATGTTGTACCTCTTCATCTTCCAAATCAAACTTTTTTTAAATCTGTTTTAAACCTGAAATCTAGTAACACATACAGCTCTAAAAAAAAGTAGAGACCACTTAAAAATGATGAGTTTCTTTGATTGTACCAAATTGTAAACCTCTGGAATATAACCAAGAAGTAAATGGATGATCACAAGCCATCAAACTTAGCTGAACTGCTCAGATTTTTTGCACCAGGAGTGGCATAAAGTTATCCAAAAGCAGTGTGTAAGACTGGTGGAGGAGAACATGCCAGGATGCATTAACATTTCTAGAGCTAGTAGCTAGGTCTAACAGTGCAGACCACATGTAGACTAAGACTAATAATTTCTTATGGGTGATATTACAGCAGTGATACTGTCTTTTGGTAGTCTGTAGTACTACTTGTGTGTGTGGTGTCATGTAGTAAACCTTAACAACACTTGCTGAATTTATTAGGACTAAGTTAGGCTCCTGTAGAAAGTCCCTTATAGTGTTAAAAGCACAGTGTAAACATGTTTTAACCTTTTTTTAACAACCCTTAAAAACACAATCCACAGAGTAGGTGTTATTATTCAGAGATAAAATGTACCTCTGTCTCGATTCTGCTTCAGTATCAGCGTGCTCTGCACTTTACACCGCTATTCTTTCTTTGGGTTGTGTATGTATGTATGTATGTATGTATGTGTTTGTTTGTGTGTGTCTTATATTCATTTGTAGGTAAATGGGATTTAGTTGTGTTGGTCTTGGTGTTGGATTGGATGGTTATTGTGTTATGGGAGAACCACTGCTTTTTAGGCAGTTTTTGATGGTCTCTCTTGTTCTAAATAAAGCTTAGATAGGATAAAAAAATCACATCCATAGATTGTATAATGAGGGCAATAATGTAAAAGTATGTAATTATTAGGCATGTCAATATGTTTATGTTTGTGTGGACGAAGTATTAAACCAAATATTAAGTGATAAGGAATAATATTATAATTTAAAGACAGTAATATAGTGATAATGTAACAGCATAATAAAGCTATTACAGTATTTAAAGAGCAATGAGGTGTTACTCATTATGGAAATTCCAACAGTAATTTTGAATATTCTGAATAAATAAAACATAAAAAAATAACTATTGTTTTAGAACTGAGTTGACATACTGGCTTATTCATGCTAATGAGCTCTTCTTGCTAAGAAAACCTAAAACATAATTCGGAATACTGAGTTCAGCTGAATTAATTGAGGTAATTTTTGGGTATTATACAATATCATCAACATTATTATTAGGACAGGTCTAGTTTAGTTCATTATTAACAAAATAGAAGACAGTATAACATAGTAGACATGCATTGCTGTGCCTTCACCATCTCCTCTGCATGTCCATATGATTAAGAACACGTGTTCCAAACCATCAACCAGCCAGCTTACCCCAACCCAGTGCTCCGTTAACACCACATCACATCTCACCCTTCAACTATTTGCTCCAGTATAATGATATCCATGTTGGCTGTGCTGCTGACTTGGAATCAGAGGCTGGTTCAGATCCATTAAGTGGAAAGCCCTTTATGCTGCCACATTAATATTCAGAAGGGATGCCCTTTACTTATGTGGGCTATGTACTGAATGGGTGATATTTGCCTGGCAGCTCCACGCTGCAAAAGACCCTAATTGGTAATGGTAGTGAGCAGAGGTGTAGTTAGTGCTAGCTGATACCACCGTTGATATAGTGAGTCATGTGTGAGGGAGTTCGGTGGCTGATCTGTGTGATTATGTGTCTGGGAGGAGGATGATGGAGCTGGTCAAAGGCCAGGGAGCGACACGACACGCATGATTTCTGTGAATTTCCAGTGAAACGTGCAACGCATGCCAGTTTGATGGACAACTACAAGTGCCAGCTCAGTGAAGCTGTCTGGGAAAAAGGCCCCCCTAAGTTGAAGGCAGAGAAAGTAGTGCAAGGGACTGGACCAGTATGAGAGTTTGGTGAATCGTATCGAAACTTTTGGTAACTGATTTTATTCACCAGTACATAACTTGGTAAAGGATGAAATAGAATTCCAAAATTTTGGCTAAACAAAAAAGGTATTTACTGATTGATAAGATCAAGGAGGGGCAATTCAGGCTGGATACTCTTTATAATTAAAAAAAAAAAAACTGAACATGGGATTAAATTGCCCTTTAAATGCTCTGATATGTAGGGAGTAAATATGTATTTTGTTGTGCTTGAGCAATTTTGGAGACACAGACCAAGCTGATTGTAAACCGTGGGATTGAGCCTTTACCCCTCTCTTATTGGATTTCTTTCCCTAGCACTTTGTGGTTAAAAATTAACGATTCGTCAACACTGAAATTTAAAGTCAACACATTTTTATAATCAACATTGTCAATATTGATTAACTGTTGCAGGCCTAGGCTTCAGCACAGCTTGTTATTTTAGCCGTGTGTGCTGTGGGATTATTCACTAAACCAATGTTTCTCAACCCTGATCCCCATTTTAGTGCTCTTTTTGCTATAACACATTTACTGTAACTTAGTTACTCAGCAAATTAGGATGTGTTGGTAGAAGGGGGATCTCTTAAATGCGCAGGGAAAGTTGCCTCCAGGACCAGGGTTGAGAAGCAATGCACTGCACAGTTTCAACCTGCTGCGGAACTGGAACCCCTGAATGCTTTACATTACACTATAGATATGCAAATTTGCACCATGGTTTGTGCTGACCCAAAATTAATGAAAGGTGAAAAGTGATTTTGGGTGTGGTTGTTTGTGGAAAGATGGACTCAGGTTAAAGATCATAAGCCCTACTTTGACTAGTCTGAAAATTGTTTGGGTAATTTTATTGGTCCAACCAGCACAGATTCAGTCAGATCTAGAATCAGGGCTTAAATTGGAGTGTGACCCCAACATAGTAGACAGACCTAGTAAAACTATAATTGAACAGGTAAGCTTGTTAAGCAAGAAAAGCAAAACGCTGTGCTGGAACCCATCCCTCCAGCAGCAAAATTGCCCATTCCTGGATAAAACGACAACTTGTTGAAGGTAAACCAATTTTTCAAAATAGAAACCCAATTACATTGTAGATGTTGAAAAAATGTTTTTGCTGTAAAATATGCCTTTTTTTCAGGAAAACTTCAAAGATAAAGTACCTGTCAGATTGAGGATGTGGTTTTAAACTGTCAAATTGTTCACAGCTCTGCTGTTATAATGATGGATTTCACGGTCCTCGTAAACTGAACAAATTTCAACAAATGCCGTAATATATATAGAAACAAATCGATAGGTATTGCCTGCTACCCTGTCCTCCATAACAGCACAGATGAGAGAACAGAGAGGCGTGTTGTCCCTGCTAAAACACCACAGGCAGTATAGAGTGCGGCAAAAATTATCAACGTAATGTTCATTCATTCAAGTCGATAGCATAATTATCCCAACTGGCCTATGACAGGGTGACCAAAAACAACTTGTTTGGGATATCACTAACATAAAATTGATAAACAAAGAGTATATACAGCTCTGGGAAAAAATAAGAAATCACACTTCAGTTTCTGAATCGGTTTCTCTGATTTTGCTATTTATAGGTATATGTTTGAATAAAATAAAAATATTGAAATGTAAAGCATTTATGATGAAAATGAGAAATGGCTCAAATACCAACAAGATGCAGAGCTTTCAGACCTCAAATAATGCAAAGAAAACAAGTTAATATTCATAAAGTTCAGAAATCAGTATTTGGTGGAATAACCCTGGTTTTTAAACACAGTTTTCATGCATCTTGGCATGTTCTCCTCCACCAGTTTTACACACTGCTTTTGGATAACTTTATGTCACTCCTGGTGCAAAAAATCAAGCAGTTCAGTTTGGTTTGATGGCTTGTGATCATCCATCTTCCTCTTGATTACATTCCAGAGGTTTTTAATTTGGTAAAATCAAATAAACTCATAATTTTAAGTGGTCTCTCTTTTCTTTTTTTACAGAGCTGTATGTTCATTTACATTGTGAACATTGCTATGTCTACTTCTAATTTTATTTTTAAAATGTTTGTACATTTCTTCACACTTTGCATCTAACCACTTACAATGACTTATGTCAATGACTTATGACAATGCTTATGTCTCGGAAATCTATCATCTCTAAACAAATATATAGATATTTCCTTTGAACAAAAGCAGTTTTTAAAGTTTTAAAAATCTAATAAAGCCTATCATCATATTACTGTTGTAGTGCAGCATGCAAAGATGTCTGGAAGCATTGTGCCGATACCTATTAATTTACATTGCAATTTGACGATATAATCGGCCAGGCAGTGTATCAGTGGGACCCTGGACAGCGATTTTGTTCTCTTTCTCCTTAACATTTGCTCTGCCAGATGACTTGGTCATATTGTGTTTGGGTAATTGTCTATGGAGCTTCTGGTATGAGGAACAAGCTGCCAAAAGGCATTTCTCTTGATTGTCTTCCGCACCATCGACTCTCCCCTTCACTCCAAGGTTTTCACGGCGAGGCTGCATGTAGAAACCCACCATGTGCTCAAAGACGAATATCAGAGCGAGGGTTTTTTTCTGTGGTGCAGCGCTAGATTAACAGATGGACTTCGTGCGCGTCCCTCAGGCCCGTGTTGATGGGGAATAATCAACTTGTGGCCAGGTCATCAGGCATGCATGCAAGCTGCTGGATAAAAATGACAAATTCACAACATGTTGCGGCGTGATGTAATTATCATCAGTATAACTCAGATGGTTTGTTCTGCCAAATTGATTCCAGTTGCTTGTCAGTATACTAAAGTGCAGTGTACAGTAAATTGTCAGCCACTGATGCTCACCGGGCTGTCAGAGGTTTCACCGTGCAGGTTAGTAATGAGTTTTGTTATCAAGGAACAGTGGGGAACAATGGGTTAAAGGCCTTCCTTAAGAATGGCCAACAGTGGCAGCTCACCAAACCTGGATATCAAACCCACAACCTTGTCATCGATGGCCTGGTGCTCTGAACCACTGAGCCACCAATAACACACAGCGTGATGTAGTGTGAATGTAGTGTAGCTTACGGTTATGTTTAGCCATAAAACTTTTAATTTGCAAAAGCCTTTTAGGCAGAACAGTTAACCTGAATATGCAGAATATATATATATATATATATATATATATATATATATATATATATATATATATATATATATATATATATAATAATAATAATAATAATACTAAGTACAAAAATTATAACCTATTCATAGAAAGTTGAATACATCATTGATTCATAATTGGCACTCAAATCACCTTGCTTTAGAGCTTGACAAACCTACTGGCTTGGCTGGCTACTGGGTACTGACAATAAAACAGCAAACCTGCAGAAGAACTTACATGTAAGGAGCAGTTTAGATGATGGAATAATAAAAATGATGCCTCATGCAAAATTTGCAATAAGATACTGGTATACTGTGCAGGTGCCACAGGTTTGATGAATCATCTTAATTAATACAGTAATCCTTACCTAAGATCTTTGCCATCTGTACCCTCCCCATTAAATTAATTCACTGAGGTCTAGGTGAGTGATGTGTTTAACCATAGACCTGTCTCCAGTTCAGGTTTCCATTCTGCAGTGACAGTTTGATTTTAATATAAGCCCAGTTGCGTATACATTATCATTTATAAGTCTTATGCTCAAAGATGATATATGACAGGTATAGGTGGGAAAAGCCATTATGTCCAGGTCAAGCTTGGTGTATCTTGCTAACAAGCTTCCCCCACTGCTGTGCACTGACGAGCCTAACAAGGGTGTCATCTTTTGCTATCTCATTAAGTTTGAAGTGAGATCATCACTAGCGTGAGAGAGAGAGAGAGAGAGAGAGAGAGGCGCCTAATCTAATGCACAGTTACTTAGGCAGCCAAAGAGTTAACTAGATGAAGACCTTGATTCTCTCATGGACAGCCCATTAAATTACTGGCCATAATTGGCACTCAAACGCTGTATTGAGAGCACAGACTCTGTAACATACTCTAGTAGCCTAATCATATGTGTAATACGCGTGAATATTTCCACATTTCTTTAACAACGAGGAAAGCTCTTTTGAGTAAAATAAAAGCATAAGAGCTAGAATAAGAGAAAGAGCTTAGGGTAAGAGTAAGGGCTATCTTGCACCTCGCCAGCGGCCTGTTTTTAAGCCTTGCGCCCAGGCTGTTTAAATAAACTTTGTTTTCAAATATACAATTTAAATAGCAAGTCAGAGTGGGTCAGAAAAGCTGTTTGGCTGAGCTGCAGCAGGAGCAGTGTGTCTCTGATAGCGGTGAGATGCAGTTGGTAGGATGTCAGCAGGGGGGCAGTATTATTGATTAATTATTGATTATTGACTGATCTTCATATTGTGATGTGTCTGCACACAAAAGTACACAAACACATCATCCACACCTATATCACAGTTGAACTTGAGACGGCACTGCAGAGGCGGAAATTACCACAGTAAAAGTATTTTATAGGTTAGGAATTTTTTAGAAAATTTTAAGCATGACTGGTACGTTTCATTATTTAAAAGAAACACATTTCAGCTAATGGAAAAAATATGGTTTAGGGTTTAGTGGCTCTTTAAATCAAGCTGCACATTTTATTCTTTTGTCTCAGATTTTTTGCCGATATTATTGCATACTATGCTGCACACCCCTAGCACAGAATTAACTTTAGCTTAACTTGAGATTATCTTATACACTGTTCAGTGAACAGAATCACAAATAACCTTTACCTTTTCAATCACAAAATCTGCTTCAGCTGCAGGCTTCCATTTATTCTGCATTGTTTCATAAGGTGTGGATGCTGAATGCTACCTATGTGTGAAATTAAGTATTGGGGAGGAGTGAATAGAGGAGAAGGGTTTACCCGTCCCTTTATTCCACTGCCAGATATGCTCAGTGTTTCTTGGTGTTGGACGGAAGAACACAAAAAAAAACAAAGAAAGATTGTGGGCAAGGTGGTCATATGGGGCAAAAACATGCTGGTAAGCAAGCTGATTATACAGCGTCCGTTAAACAGCTTGACCACCTTTACTAGCTTGAGCAAGCATGGCTGTTTTTTTCCGCTGCTGATGCTGGTTTGTTGTCTCTTGGCTTTTATTTTTGTTACCTACAATACCAAATACTTTTGGTACACAATTTACACAATTGGTACTTTTTACGCAATTTAGAATAGGTTTGCACAAAATCAAGAATAAAGAGATCTCACCTATTCTTGCCAGTTTCAGTCCCTTTCAGAATAAGCCATTTAAAAGCTCTGTCACTTTTACGCAAATAAGCTGTTGTGGCCACGCCATGTTTACGTCGATAATTTACCATATGTTAGTGTTAGCTTCTGCTAAATGGCAAAACACATACAAGCTAGTTCTCATTTAACTGCAATAGAAACCCAAAACTCATACTTACATTTCTCTCGTTTGCTTACTTGCCACATATGCACCCTGATTTGCCACAGATCTCTCCTTCAGACGAAGTCTGCTGGCTAATTCTGCTACGCACTATTTTAACCAGAAGACCGAAATCTCGGATCTTCAGCTGATCTAGTGGGTGGGGCTCTGCTGGGGGTTCACAGGTGAGGAGTGGTACCAGGGTGGTTCTATGCAGGTTTTCTTATCCTGACGTCACAGTAATAAAGCCATCGAAACGGCTTATAGATGCAAATGATTTCTGACATTAAACTCTATTCGCTACCTCACAGAAAACAGATGCATAGTTTTTTTTCCTTTAATGAACAGCAATCGTTACCGAAGTGGAAATACAAAAAAACGCAAACATTAAGTTTTGCATAATATTTCCCCCTTTTGTATAATCCATATAGAGTTGGCATGGGGTGAATTGTACATTGTAACTGTAAATCTGTTTATTAAGTATCAGTATGCTGGAAAATATGACCTCAGATCAATATATTAATTCATTGAACAGAATTAATACTACTGATAATATGTGTGATCAAGATTTATTCAGTTAGAGATTTTTAATGTTTCATTTTCAAATAATTGCCAAGCTCTGTAAAGTACATGAACCATACACCGATATGAGCCATTTAAATAACGAATATATTATGTACTTTAAAACCTTACTCTGGTATTCATGAACTCTTCTAGATGTACAATAATGCTGAAGAGGGTGTTCTGTTTAAACCTTCTGAGAGGTGCCATGTGTGCCTCTTTATGTGTCCTTATGTATTATGGTAATGCATTTGCATACTGTTTTATGTTTACTCTGTGAGAAGGTTAAACGTGCCGTGGGTTTTAATTGGGACAAGTATGGCCTATCTGGCCCACAGGGACATAAATCTGAAGATTCATAAGCATAATGAAGCATTTTTCTGATACGCTGCTTGTCTTTCAGTCTCATTTTCAAACAGTGAAGAAGGATGGCTTTTAGACGACTCACTGACCAACTAATCCCCTTGTGCTGAGTCACTGTTGGCTGTGTATGTGTGTGTGTGTATGTGTGTGTTTGTGTGTATTGACTTTTAGATGGGAGGGTGAGAGGATGTACGAATTAAAGAACAAACAGTGCGCTGTGCCAGCAATTATACAGTGTGGAGATTGATTGAGGATGAACTCTTCACATTGGTCATGCCTCACACTCTACAAGTGGTTTTCCACACTGAATAAAGATCTCAAGAAAGGGAACATTAAGATGCATTATATCTATTATGTTATAGCAATGTTTGGGAAATATGACTCACTCCTGAAGCACCAGGGGCATAGCTCAGTCTCAGGCTGAGTTTTGTATAGGTATGTTATGAACACTAAATATTTGGTGTTTAGAGATGCAGAAATTCCAATACTGGAATGGAGTATTCTGTGCTGCACATATGTTGCCATGCTTGATGTATTGCCTTACGGATCTTGTGGCTTTTTCCATATTGGTTTTATCCACATGCTCTGTTGATGTGACAAACAGCTTCTCATTCTGTATGTTTTTACCAGCAGCTCTGCGTCGAGATTAAGGATTGAGAATATTGGTGGTAAAAAATGTGTTGAGTAATCGTTAGTTCATAACAGCACAGCACTAGCAGTGCTGGTAATAGAAATGCAATAGGGAGGTTAAGGGCTGCTCACTCGCTCAATTCAATAGCTTTGTCAACAGATTACATATTTTATATATATATATATATATATATATATATATATATATATATATATATATATATATATATATATATATCTCAAAACATTTGACATTTAAACTACTTTTGGGCCTTTTAAGGGTATTTGAATGCTCTGATTCTATCATTTTGAAGTTTTTAGAGAAAACTAGAAACAGGGCCCATACCCAAAGGGAGCAGGGATGGAGAGCATGGCATAAATTATCATTGAGTAATTGGAAAAATAATTAGTTTATTAGTTACAGCCCTTGTCTTTCATCTAGGTGTGCCTTAAACAATTCCTAGTTAATGATGTCACCAACAATAAAAATATTAAATCAATAATTTGCTCAACTCATTAAGTCGACTAAGTTAGTTAGTTAAGCCAAATAAATCTTCATAGCTATAAATGATACATGTAGATTATTATCCTGTGTATAACAATATAGAATGCTTTTGGTAACATGTGTATGTATGGTGTATGGTGATCTATTGGCGAGGTCAAATAAAATATCAAATCAAATCAAATTTATTTGTATAGTGTTGCAAAGCAGCTTTACAGAAATATAATTGCAGGACAGAGCCTAAAAGCTACCTAGCTACATATTCAGGGAGAATATTCCAGAGTTATGGAGCTTTATAAGAGAAAGCTCTTGCAGAGCTCCTCTGAATTCTGGGAACTACTAAAAAAAACAACACCCTGAGATCTAAGTAATCGCTATGGTCCATAATAGGTGATGAGGTCTCGTAAATACTCAGGAGCGAGCCCGTGTAGGGCTCTTTACGTTAACAGGAGAATTTTATAGTCTATGCTGAATTTGACTGGAAGCCAGTGCAGTGCTAATAGGACTGGACTAATTTTCAAATTTTCTGGTTTTAGGAATATCCTGACAGTAGCGTATTACAATAGTCTAGCCTTGTATGTACTAATTATTGTGCTTCATTTAGGGATAAGGCATTTCTTAGCCTGGCAATGTTACGAAGGTGTAGAAAAGCTGTTTTAGTAACTACCTACAACATAGTTCACCAATCCTTCTCCAAAAGATCTACCTTCCTGCAGGATTCACCTCCAATCCAGTTAGTTCTACAGTAACTCATCTCATTCAGTTAATGAAGACTTCTGTAGAAGCCAGGAATGGATACAGTGGATCAGGTTGTGTTGATTAGGTTTGGAATTGAAGTCTAGTAGATCCTTTGGAACAGGGTTAGTGACCTTGTCCACACCTGATCCAATTAACGAAGGCCTTCAGGAACATCTGAATATTAGATGCTGACAGGCATGTTGAAAGGAAACTCTCCTGGGTGGTAGATGACCAGGAGTGGAACTGGGCATCACTGATCAAGGACAGTGGTTCTCAAGGCGCTCTACAGGGACCCCCCTGTGTAGTGCAAATTTGAGCTCCAACTCAACTGACAACTCATAGGATTAGAGTAATAATGTGTCAACTGGTTTAAGACCATTGCTCTGAAGCATATGTTACTTTCCTGAATGTCTGCAATAGCATGAATTCTATATTGAGGAACCTATTTAAGGAAACTTGATTAGTTCACATCACCTCATACACACAGAAATACACACACACACACACACATGTATCGTACTCAGTGACTGAACCATATTCCTTTTTGTCTGAATAAGAAAAGCCTGGTATATTATGTAGTAATTCCTCTCACGCTCCACACTGGAAAGTGTTTATTGAGTCTTCTATTTTTAGGATCTTATTTTAAGCTGTGCACAAAATTGATGCCTCAGGAGACACCTCCCAGTGAGGTCACTGATTGGCAGTTGAGCTCTGCTCTGTGGGGGAGAGATGAGCAACAGCACACTTTTGTTTGCAGCTATTTAAACAGCAAGCCATAAAAAAAATGATGTTTTATAGGTTAGAATATTAATGAAGTACCTCAGACTTCACTGACTTCTCTGATCTTGATGATGCTAGAATTACACTGGCAGTCTTGTTGTTATGTGGGTGAAAGTGAGACATCAATATGTGCCTGAAATAGCATTGATAATTATAGTTTGCATTTTGAGTTGAAAGCTGTGGTTTGCTGTATGTTTTCTCTTTATATAACTACAGATATACAGATTCCATGAATCCATGAGTGTTTCTGTAGTTTATTAATTGAACAGAAGCAACAAAATGTCTGCATTTTTACTAACATTTATGAAAGCTTTATGAATGGAATTAATTTATCTTAATTTTTTAATTTGTAATTTTACCCTATTTTCTTCCCAATTGGAAGGCCAATTACCCAATCCTCAGCCATTATCTGAGGAATGCGCAGTTCCCCAGCTCCCCTGATTCATCAGCTAAAAGAAGCCTGTGCTGTCCAACATGACACTATAGGAGGGTAAAAGAGCAAGGACAATTGTGCTCTCTCTGACTCCGGCTGCTGATGGCAAGCAGCATGATCTGGGGATGAAACCAGTTATCCTCTAAATATAGTTCAGAGCCCCTTAGTCAACTGGACTTTTACTGTTATTTTTCTTTTATGTTTTCTATTGGCATTTGTGAAAATTTATTTATATGTGATATTTCATTTTTGTAGGACTATTTTCTGATATATAATACTCTGATATATGATATATGATCTAACAACTTCACAAGAACCTCACAAGCACCTGATGAGTCCACTTCACCAGAGCTTCACAACCAGGATGTAGCTTCTCTTCTTTGGAAAGTGATGGATATAAGTTATATGATGCTCCACAGCACTTGTTTTTGTAACTTTGAGGAACATTTTCTTCCTCTTTCAGTTATTGGGATTCACTCTACATGAGCATATTATACTTATCTCTTTGTATGTTTTTTATCCTTGTGTTTGCATATGTATAAATAACATTGCCTGCTAACTGTGCTAGGTCTATTGCCGTTCAGAGGTGAGTATTTTTGGCTAGCCTGCTGCTAACCCTGGTTAACACTGCTGAAGCAGCATTAACATTAGCCGCTAACCGGGCTAGCGCTATTGCTGTTCAGAGGTAAGTATATCGGACTGTAGTCTGGGAGTTTACTGTGTTAAAACAAACTACCGCTAGTTAATATCACCCTGGCTTAGCGGAACACTCAGTGTTACTCAGTGTAGCGCTGTCGACCGGCATTTACCGCTAGCGGATAGCCGCTAATGCTAGCTTTAGTGCTGGAGAAATTCAAGAGTCTAATCTTCCTGTCAATAAACGGAGGCGCTGTACTCACCCAAATAAACAGCTTTCAGGAGAAAAATCTGTGTAGATTAACATCCAGTGCTCATATGAGTTTAAAAGAAAGACTTTTTTATTACAGTTTGGTTTACTTAGCTTAGCTTTACTTAACTTAGTTAGCTACCCAACCCCCCCACCGTCCCACCCAGCGGCGAGACCTGTTGAATTAGAAGTACCTTATGGTGTCTCTTAAAATGTGCCTTATAATCCTTTGCACCTTATGTATGAAAATAGACCAGAAAATAGACTTTCATTAGTAGTGCGTCTTATAATATGGTGCGCCTCATAGTGCGAAAAATACAGTACAAAAATTAAACAACACCCAAAAATAATTCTTGAATGGATTTGGGAAAATAAGCAAGTTCACTTAAGGCTAATTAAACCATATATAACATGCTACAACAATTTAGCACCATTTTCATTTTTATATGATATATACCTTATACCAAAGATTCTATTTGATTACTCCAGTTACTGCTACAAGGAGTGCATTATTATTGTGGGTTATATGTTGAATAATTGGCATCTGTAGAAATCTAGTGAAAATGCTTCATAATATTGGAATATATATCGCAGAACAACAAATTATCACAGTATCATACGGCTCTGCACCAAATCCAACATTTTCATTTGATAAAAATGCAGTTAAATTCAGTTAAATTCAGCTTTAATTATTTTAGACATACAGTAAAATGTAATTGGATAATTAAACCTATTTTGATGTATGTTTGGCATGCCTGATCTCAAGATCTAACCTCACCTGTCACAAAAAGGAATATTAATAAGAGTGTCATGGCACCCCTGGTAAGGACACACAGTTGATTCAACACTTTGTGACAGGAGGACAGAAATAGAGGAAGGACTGAATCTCTCTCTCTCTCGCTCTCTCTCTCTCATTCTGCCCTGTAGGCTCTTACAGAGGCAATGCCAGCAGGGGGCACTCAGCACTGCACAGGCTGACTGATTACCCCCTCTCTCTCAAGGGGGCAACCTGTACAGCCACACTTCTGCGCCTGTAATTATCATAGATGGGGCCATTTTTCCCAGCCATTTGCCTTCACCACACCCATCTCTGTGCATGTGCACTCTCCCATCAAAACACAGAGAGCTGAGTTCTGGAGAGGCAGGCATTCTGACCCTGTAAACACTAAGGGTTTTGACCCCTCTAATGCAAGAAAACAAGATGTACACAGTACAGAGCAGCATAGTCCACCAGTATTGCTGCATACTGTGATTGTGAAATGATATAGATACAGCTCTGGAAAAAAAAGAGACCACTTAAATATGATGAATTTCTTTGACTTGAAAACGTCTGGAATATAATCAAGAGGAAGACCGATGATCACAAGCCATCAAACCAAGCTGAACTGCTTGAATTGTTGCACCAGGAGTGGCATATTTTTTTCCAAAAGTAGTGTAGAAGACTGGTGGAGGAGAACATGCCAGGATGCATGAAAACCTTTATTAAAAAACAGGGTTATTCCACCAAATATTGATTTCTGAACTCTTAAAACTTTATGAATATTAACTTGTTTTCTTTGCATTATTTGAGGTCTGAAAGCTCTGCATCTTTTTTTGTTATTTCAGCCATTTCTCAACAACAATGTTCATTTTACTCAAACATATACCTATAAATAGCAAAATCAGAAAAACTGATTCAGAAACTGAAGTGGTCTCTTAATTTTTTCCAGAGCTGTATATAAAAAGATTCTCAGAGCACACAGTTACTTAACACATAAAATGTGTTAAAATATTGAAGGCTAGCTCAAAAGTCCATTGCATCATTTTTAGTATATTTATAATTTTTTTATTTAAGATTAGAGAAGCAGCTTGGGACCATTCCCCACAATCAATCTGAGGTGCCCTTGAGCAAATAACCTAACCCCTAGCTGCTCCCCGTACACTGAGGTGGCTGGTCTGGCTGTATGTCCTCAGCTTTAATCACTAGTATGAGTTATGTGAGTGTGTGTGTTCACTGCCACAGATGGGTTAAATGCAGAGTTTAAATTCCATTGTACTGCTGTGCAATATCAGTAAAATGAGCTTTACTAGGTGAGAGCATGGAACATATAATTGTTAATAATAGAGTACATTATAATGTCGGGGATGTTAGGTAGTAAAAGAGGTTCAAGTAGAATATGCTTTTAGTTATCGCATCATATTCCCATAACATCATCGTCTGCCAGTTCCGACAATAATCAAACAAATATTTCTCAAGAGGTGCTCAAAATTAGTTGCATGCAATATTGCTTTGTTAGAAAATACTGGAATAACAAGCTTACTGTAAAGTCTGCAAACTTAATAATGGTGTTGTGTGTTTTTTGCCATTTTGTTATTACTGCATTTGATATTGCTGTTATTTGCTGTTCTGCTTTGTGGCCAAAAATACCAGTGCCAGTGTTTGACATAGACTCTACACAAATAACATTTACTGGTTGTGTTTGGGATGTATTTGGACTGGAAAACTCAGTTGTTTCAAGCTGTAAAAATATAAATTATCATTGAATTGTAGTATTTTTTATTTTATTTTTTTTACTGGACTTTTAGCAACTGTTACAACAAGCATCCTCATTTGTTACCTTGAACTCTCTTGGCGTGTGGGCATGTCCGTGACATTTTTGGATTCAAATGAAGCAACAGATGTAGTCAATTGTATGTATGTATGTATGTATATATTCCGATATTTTTAGCTTCTCTTCCGTGGTTAAAAGGCGCCAGCTGTGTGTGTGTCTTGTATGTGTGTAAAATCTCAGCCTGCTCTATCCCGATTAGCTGGACTCAGCGCAGCGGCCGCAATAATTTGTATCATTTGTACGTTAAGCTCTGCTAAACTTTTCAGGGTGAAACAGCTCTCTTCATTAAAATTATTAGGATGCACTGCGGCTTAAGTGCTAGTGGACACGCAGTTTTACCTTTGCACATACTAGTTTCGGCTAAATTCTTTTCAAACTATTTGTGTTGGAAGCAAAGTTTACATTACATTTTTTTTATTCACATTAAAATTTACATTGTAACAAATATATAAATTGATCAGTGACTTGCCAAAACTACACAAAAATTCAGTTTAAAACATAAAAAATAATGATCCTATAGAATTAAATTAGGATGAAATTCAATTTATGTCATAAAATATCAGATTCACGTAGAATGTTTGTGAGGTCAGAGATTTACACCCCGGACAGATCTGCAGGCTGGAGCTCTTGGGAAACAGTGCTGGTCACTGCGTGAGCATCACACGAGCAGTTAGTGTGAAACTGTGGCAACCATTAGCAGCACGGTTACCATGACATCAGTCCACCAGCACGGCAGGGCTCCCCACGTCCCCCCTGGGATACGATGGTGGGCGTTGTCGCAGCGACAGGAACGAGGATGAGCTGGTGTTAGCCAGCAGGACTACAGAATAAATTGTTTGTTAATTGTTATCACAATTTTGGCCTTTGCAATATGATGTCCCAGATGGTTGCAATATGCAAATGAGAGTGTAATAATGTTAAAGTTTTTTTTTTTTTCTGTGGGATGTGAGCATCCGGATGTACCTCAGATGGTGGAGATGAGTGTTTCTGTGAGAGCACGGATGAATCAAGGCATTCAAGTGATACAACAAAAACAAATCACAATCACAATGTGTAGCTATTAAGCAGGGCTGTCATGATTACTCATTTTAACTCAATTACTGATTGAAATATGTCAGCTTAATGAATCAGCAATGATTACCTGACCATTTACGTACCCTGAATCATTGTGTGCAGGGCGTTCATACCTTATATACAGGACACCTGTTTAATGCAGGACACCACTAGGGCTGGGTAATGTATTGTAAATATTGATTTATCGAAATTGCTTTATACAAGATATAAAAATGAGCATTTTATAATGTCACCAGGCTGCTAAAAGACACTTAACAGAAAAAGACACACTTTTCTTATTATTATGTTGTAGGAACATCGTAAATAAAGTAGTAGAATGACGACTTTTTTTTACCATCTCAAACAACATAAATCAGTTCAGTTTACTGAGTCAGTGAAATACCACCAAGACTGCAACTGTCTTCTGTTTATTACTAAATATAT
Organism: Astyanax mexicanus; assembly: GCF_023375975.1. NCBI lineage: Eukaryota > Metazoa > Chordata > Actinopteri > Characiformes > Acestrorhamphidae > Astyanax > Astyanax mexicanus. Next base: position 98,584,039 of record NC_064408.1, read on the forward strand.
AGTATAAGCCTTAAATAGACAAAATGTATTTTCAATTCTAAAATAAATACTGATACTTGGATTTTACTGTGTTATAGTTTTCATCATATTCTCAAATCGATTAAATGTTTAAAAGCCTTAGATACCACACAAATTCACACTTAGAGGCAATTTAGCATGGCCAAAAAAATCTACCTTGTGTGTGAGAGAAAGTAAAGCACCTGGAGGAAACTCAATTTGCTCTTGAACAGTGTGCATTCTTTTCTCACAGCCCTCACTGACTTGTTGTTAATGTTGCCTGTATATCATGGTCAGCTGCATAAGCACACAGTGTAAGCTGTGAATTTCTGTGAGTTAGGTAAGTTAGGCTGATTACATTAGTTCCTTAGTTGTAGATTATATGTAGTTATATGGTACAAAACCACATTATCGAAGACTAATGAGGGCTGGTTATCCAGCTCGACAAATTTAATGACTTTCTCCATCTTTGGTTTTCGATTTGACACTTTGAGGAGGTATTTAGATAGATAGATAGATAGATAGATAGATAGATAGATAGATAGATAGATAGATAGATAGATAGATAGATAGATAGATAGATAGATAGATAGATAGATAGATAGATAGATAGATAGATAGATAGATAGATAGATAGATAGAACTTTATTGATCCCTTGGGAGGTTCCCTCAGGGAAATTAGTCAGTGTGCATTAGTAGCATCAGCTGTTTTACAGTATTGGTGCTCTGTGTTGCCGAAACCGATACTTGGTGTAAGTCCAGTATCTGTGCTGATATGGATGCTCATAGCAACAGGGCAATCACAGAGAAAACACAGCAAACTTTTCATATACAAAAGTTGGTTGGGGTAATGGATAACACCACCACTTTCCTTGTGTCAGACTATGGTTTGGTTCCCCAGGTAAGCTTATACACCACACTAAACCAAAGTCTAAACTAAGTCATTGGTCAAGACCTTTAATACAACAAGCACTTATATTTGTTATAGGGTAACACACTAACTACTTCTAACCTCATTTCCTTCTTCCCCTCCTTCACTCCTCTATCCTATTATTCCCCTTTGACCTCCTTTTATCCCTATCCAAAGATGTTTTACCTTTAAACTTATTTTACATTGTACTTGACTATTGTAAGTCGCTTTGGACAAAAGCGTCTGCCAAATGTAATGTAATGTAATGTAATGTAATGGTTCAAAGCCATTTTGAATAAAAGCAGGAAAAACGATAAATGTGAATGATCTAAGCTTAAACTTATAAGCCCAGACATTTTATTTTTTGTCACTATTTAACACATTTTAGAATAAACAATTAAGAATCAATTGTACAATTGTATAGTGGATTAAATTGCAGCATTTAAACTATGCAAAGTCATCATCTATTTTAGATTCTTCACCCCAGCTTTACACACTCTTAGTGTTCTGCCAAAAAGTTTCTTTTCAGAAGCTGCCTGGATTCTTGCCCAAAGTTTTGAAAGAAACTGCCTGTGCTTCATATGCTTGTTGTTTTCTGCAAAGAATTCCCCTGTGGAGGACGTTTTAAAAAACATGCATTTAAAAATATTTTTGTTAAATACATTCATACATCAGCATCACTTAGTCTTAGTCTTGGCCATCTGTTATAAAAAAAAGTGCCTCTGCTCTCAAGAAGATCAACTACCAGGGATTCTCGCAGTGCTTTATAGTTGGGGCGGCCGTCTTGCGACAGTAAAAAAAAAAAGCTATATTTTTTTATTATAACCAAAGCAAAGACCCATAATAATAAATGTTCTAGATTCCTGTATCTACTGTAATTAATCCTTATTCATACACAAATTAAATGAATCCACGGGTAATCTGTGAACCTTCTTTCTGCTGTGTGAAGCACATGCATGTGAAGGGAGTCAGATTTTGGCACAACACCTGGAAAGGCAACTCTTCAAACTATGACATCATTCTGCAAACCAAATTAGTGTCAAATATAGGGAGAAGCAACTCACACAGGTAATGACAGCAAGTCATAGCAACAATATGGACTCACAATATATGTGAAAATACCCTCAGCCTTATTCCCTTTGAAATCTCGACTAGTTATATCGATGAGCTTGTCCTGGACTCAATTTAAATGGTCTAAATTGCAGCCTTTTAGGCCTTTAGATTAAAAAAAAAAAGTTTATGACTCTAAACTACATGTCTGTCGTGGAGTCACAAACATGCCTAGAAATCAAAGCATCTTTGTGTGATTGTAAGTAGAATACCTATTTTTGTTGGCCGGCTCACATTGAACTACATGGTTTAGTATGCATGACTATTTTTTGATCATTTTAATAATAATATTAATAAATAATGCATTTTGTTTAATGGTTGGTATCAAAGTCCACTCTCCCCTGGCTCACTTTATCAATACTGTTTTTCCCTAAAGCCATTCAGCACAAAATAATTGTTAAGTGAGTGGTAGCGTGAGCATCACATTAAACTGTCTCTTTAGGATTTAAGATGATCTTAATACTACAGAGCTTTTGTGAAACTGGGCCCAGTTCATTATCAGGTTTATTGAGTTTTAGAGTGGGGATATCAGTCAGCTGGGCTGAACTCTGTCCATTCAGGCCTTCCTGGCATATTAGATTAATTTTTAACATCAAATGAGACAGCTAAGAAATTTAAAGCCGCCGTTAATGGCCAGTCTGAAATAGGGCTCAGATAGATGACCCACCACTTTAATGTGTTCTGTAATTAGTTGCTTTATGCCTTTAGTCTTGTTCTGCTTTCTTCTTCATTAGCTTCTATGAGAAGAAGAGACCCTCTTTAAGTGCTGGATAAAGATGTTTCCAAGAGGAGAAAATGGATTTAACCTTTGCCCCTCAGCTTTACTGTTTGAAAAAATGACAAAAATGCCTTCTACATTCTTCCAAGCCCCCTGCCAATAGCTGTCCAGCACTCCTCCGTTCCGGAGAATATGACAAAGGAAGTGCCATTGTTGTCAGAGAGGCAATATTGTGTGGCCGGCGTGGTGTGATTATTGAATATATCTCTGCACAGAAAGAATTTGGGTCCGTTCTTCTGGTCTTTGTCTAAATGAGCGTGTTTCAACGGCGATAAGCCAGAGAAAGGGTTGTAGTGGTGACTCAGGATCCTTTTGGTTAGACTCTTCTTTTCAGTGGTGGAATCAGGTCGACCTTGGAGATAATACGGGGCCTTGTCCCTGTTTGTCACATCCGAGGACAAACAGATTATATTCCCCAAAGGCCTGACTGAATATTGGGGCTGTAATCCCCTCACCCACTGCACCATCAAATTCACTCAGTCTTCCCTCAGCAATCTCTTGTCTTACAACCAGTAAATATGCCTGCATTTCCTGCCAAATTAACAAATATTCTCAGATCATATTAATGAGGGGTTATTTAGAGTTTTCCTCAGCAGAGAAAGATTCAAAATAACTGCATCAAGACCCTTGAGAGAAAAGGGTCTTAAATGGGGTCCAAACATAATTTTTGGCGATTTGATTGTGTTGAGAATGTGATTTGACCCTTATATGACCTAGCCATCAGGGGTCCTTTGCAGGCTTAAGATTAAAAGTTTCTGTAACTTGCTGTATTGCCCAGTAGGGGTGCAACTAAGGTTGCGACATACAGCTCTGGAAGAAAACCCTAAAAATAATGAGTTTCTTTAATTTTACCAAATTAAAAACATCTGGAATAGAGTCAAGAGGAGAATGGATGATCACAAGCCATCAAACCCAGCTGAACTTCTTGAATTTTTGCATCAGGAGTTGCATAAAATTATCCATAAGCAGTGTGTAAGACTGGTGGAGGAGAACATGCCAAGATGCATAAAAATTGTGATTCTGAACTCTTGCTTTCTGAACTCTTAAAACTTTATGAATATTAACTTGTTTTCTTTGCATTATTTGAGGTCTGAAAGCTCTGCATCTTTTTTGTTATTTCAGCCATTTCTAATTTTCTGCAAATAAATGCTCTAAATGACAATATTTTTATTTTTATGTGAGAAATGTTTTCTGTAGTTTGTAGAATAGAACAACATATGTTCATTAATAATGTCTCTGCTCTTCCCTTTAAATAAAACAAGACTGAAGTGCCACTGGCTACACATGCCTTCCCCAACCTTTCTTTTAATTTTACACCAACTCAATAGTTAGTTCATGGTGCAGAGATAAGGGAAGAGTTTGATTTGAACATTTTGTGCTTTTTACAAAAATGTTTCCTCACTTCTTTAATCTGCATTAGAATGTATGTGTAGACCTTGACGCAAAAATCAATGGAAATGTGGCAGTTGCCCAGAACTGCAATAATTCATTTTGTATCCTGCTGTATAACTTTTGCCATATTGGATTTTGTTAAGTGTGCTGATCAGGTGTTCAAGATTCGAAAAATAAATTGTCAGTCTTTTAGGCAGGGGTGGGCAGATATTCAAAAATTCTTAAAAAAAACTTCTACCCAAGTGAATTTTGCTCATATAGGATTTATCTTTCATGGTTGTGTTGATATAGTGTCCCCTAATAACATATGTGTGTGGTCAGGTGACCCTGAGCCTCTTGATATATCTCCAGCAGCTTGTACCAAAAACAAAATGCTGTCTGTTTAAAATGTTCAATTAATCGTCGTTAATATCATATTTCCCAGCAGTAGTGGTAGGGCATACATTTTCCTTTACTTATTTTCTTTATTTTTCAGTGTTTATCCACTTTTTAAGAATCCATACACAGGCATGCACAGGGTATGGGAAATACACATCCCTACCAAAAAGAATTCTGTTTAGTGACAGGGATTCTGTTATTCTGGAAGAGTAGCATCCATTTCTAAAAGAAAGAGAGTGTGAGTGCAGAAAAAAATGCATTTCATTGCTTAATTTATTCTATATAGACTGGGAATCAAACCTTGTTTGCTACAAAACACTTTTATTAAAAGAAGAAAATATGATTATGCTATTTAAGCTCTCTATAAGATTAGCATATGACTGAGTCGGGTGTTTTGTATGAACTTAATGCCAGATTCTTGGATGGCTTGTATAATAATAAAAATGTCCTTTGGCTGAATCTTTTGCCTCGCCCAGCAACAGACACTGTTAAGTCCCCATGCATAATCTAATTATGTTGCCAAAAAGGGTAATGTACTTCAAATAAATTAGGATATCCTGAGATTAAGCCATCTGGTGCTAACTACCTCTGATAAATAATCGTCTATTTTGATAAATGACGTGTCATCATTAAGGATTTTTTTCCTTCATTACTTGAACTTCTTACCATTTTTGATATATAAACAGATCTTTTAGCATAAATAATTCCACGTTCAAACAGTTAGGAGTCTGGTCCTCTCCACTTCAAAATAACAGCCTGGGGGTGTTACACAATCCCCTACACATTACTTTCACCACCTCTCGCAGAATTTGTAAAGGAAAACCAGAGACCAAGAGAATTTAGGATGCGTTCTCATGCCTGCACTCTGGAGAGTTAAAAAAAGTAGAGCAGTCTCTCCATTTCTCTTTCTTTCTTTCTCTCTCTCCCTCTCTCTCTCTCTCTCTCTCTCTCACTCTCTCTCCTTCTCTCTCTGTCTCAGCATGACAGTTCCATTTACCCCACAGCTTTCGCAGCACAGGCCTGTTATACTGAAGGGCTTTCTGATGATGCTCAGCTCCGGAGGAATAAAATAATCAATGTGACAATCAGGGGAATTAATGCAGAGATTTGCCGTCTCTCGTCGGCTAATTACTGCTGCTTAAGATAGCGTTGCTGATGAGAACCCGCGGTTCATTATAAGGAATGGCTTATTGCTTTGTCTCAGAAGAGCCTCTTTCATGTGCTCAATGCAGGATTGTGCTGCGCTAATAATCAATACGTTAACACAATCTGGTATAATAGACAACAGCAATTTTAGCAATTGCTTTTATAATCTCATTATCTGTTTCATGCTTTTTATATGGTCAACCCCCTGCCTTTGTTTGTGAGCTAATCTTTCATATGAGGATATATGAGACATGTACTTATTTATCAAATGACTGTGCTGACTGTGGTACCTACACTGTATGAACAAGAGAATTGGGACTAGGGATGCATCGAATACTGGGGCAAAAGAAGTATAAGGCTAGAAGTTCCAAAAATCTGAATCATATATATAGCACAGTTTTGTGCTTTGTTGGTTTTTCTGTTGGTGAAAATGTTCATTAATTTTCTAATAACTGTTTTTACATCATAATTTTGTAATAACACTTTCTTTGATAAGCAGGATAAAAAAAAATGGTAAAAAAAGTGGCAAAATTAATAAAACTTGCCTATGGCCAAATTATTTCTGACATTTTTTGTACCCAAATTGGGTGTTAAAAAGTATTGAAAAGAGTTAATTCTACCTTTGTTGGTGTATGGTGTTTGTATGTCTCCACTGCCCAGAAAAGACTTAACACTACACTATTTTAAGCCGTACTGTGAGGATTTGTATCCATTCAGCCCCAAGAGAGTTGGTGAGTTGGGATGAGGTAATCATCCAACAACCTGACTTTACCAACTCATCATTCCCGGGAACACAGCTCAATGCTGTGGGCTATGGCTTTATACAGATACACATAAATCTACAGTACTGGCACCATGTCTAATGCCGGGTGTGTTTTAGAGGGGTATAAAGCCATACCCCAGAGCATTGAACTGTGTTCTCTGGAAATTATGAGTTAGTGAGATCAGGATGTTGGGCGATTTCTTCGTCCCCAACTCATCAACTCATCGTTTCAGGGAACTCAATGCTGTGGGCTGTGGTTTATACCCCTCTAGAGCACACCTGGCATTAAACATGGTAGTCTTATTCTAGATAGTCTTATTCTTTTGGCATCATTTCTCTGCAGGGACTAGGCAAACTGTGTATGTATGCATGTGTGCATTTGCACATCAGTGTCAGCAATGGGTGCAACTTAAAGTTGCTGAATGCTTTCATTAACAGGGGTGTCCACAAACCTTTGGACATATAGTGTAGCTATAGCATTAGTAATCTGGTCCACTTGCATGGAAAATGAAACGCTCCAGTGACTTGACCAATTAGTGTAAGGAGTGGCGGTCTGCAGCGGGGTGTCTCTGTGTCCTACTGCTACTAACTCCCATCTTCCTTTTGGTGTCAGTCAAAGCATCATTCTCCCCCGCTAGCTTCAATCACACGGGCTCAGGAGCATGGCCTAGTTTAGCAAGCTAACCACTGAGTGAATGATGCAAGCAGGACAGAGAGGCCAAATTTAGAGCCTCCGAGGGGTTCAGGTGAGCCACAGCAGTGCCTAGACCTTCAGGGCCCAGAGCTTGTCCTTGACTAGTTAGGATTCAGCACATTTGCTCAGTTGTAGCTGGCTGTGTGAACATTAACCCTTTGAGGCACGGGAGTCGCTGTAGAATTCCTTCTAGTTTTCTCGTGTCTCGCTGTGCTGTAGTGTTTACAGTTGGGTTGGGCAATATAGGCAACATTAATATCGCAATACATTTTTAAATTTTGGTGTAGACAGTATGGTTCAGAAACAAAAGCCTCAGAAAAACAAAGGATGTCTGTACCTAAAAATGTCTGAAACAATAATTTGTCAGTTAATATAATGCACCCTGCAATGAATGTCATTCAGAGAGAGATGCTGTGTTGAAATGTGTTTAAGGGGGCGCCGAGTGGTCCAGCACTGCCACTGCCACTGCCACTGGAGTGGTAAAGCGCTGCCACTATCATCGGGAGATCGCTGGTTCAAATCCCAGTCATGTAGCTTGCCATGAGCTGTCTGGGCATCTTACGTTTAAATATGTAGAAATCTGGGTCTGGCTCTTCTAACACAAAACACAGAAATGAAAATGATTAGGACAGGTTTTCACAGATTTTTTATTTTGCCACTTTCTCACCATTTAGTAAATTAAACAGCCTAAATGTATTTTTGCCTCGCTTTTCAAAGAAAGATCAATTACAAACCTACTATTTAACATGTTTTTTTGGATATTTATAACATCTCTCCTGGTATACCAACAATTTCAACAGTTTTTCTGAGCTGGATTACTCACAGAGTTGATGACAGACTGAAGAATATCAGACTGAGCTCAGTGTTCACACAGCTCTTTAGCTATAGGAAGCCCTCTTGTCTGTTTTCCAGTTGTTAAATATTTTTGTTCACAAACATTGGTGCATCCCTAAACACACAGTTCAGACTTTAAAATTACCCTTGACCCCGCACCTAAAAAATCAGCAACTCTGATCTCAAGTCCGTGTTTAATTGTTTGTAATTTGTGTGTATCTGTGAATCTGACAATTTGATCAGACATGGAGTTTTGTTCTTGTAGCTACATTTGTGCAGCCATATGAATATTGCTTTAAAGGAAAGAGCTGTCACATATAATCTCATTCCACCTTACAGCTACACTTTCTGTTATTAAACTTTGTAAAAAAAACTCTGTGTGCTTTATTGTTTGTCTTTTTTTTCTATTGCTGGCAGCTTGTAGGTTCACTAAGTTGTTATAGCATTGATATAGCATAGCAAAATACTGTTATATGTTCTGTTGTTGCCATAATGTTGTTAAATGAGGTTTCGGTACACTAAAATGCTAAAGGCCTTTGGAGAGGAGATGCCTTGGGAATGCCCAAAGCTGTATACATTGTGAGGTGCTATCTTGTAAGTGAGGTTAAACTCTGGTCAGCATTGTTATGGCACGGTGATGTTAATTATCAAAGTTTTAGCAAGGTCTTGTAGTGGGTGTCAGATGGATGGAACTTTCAATTTCTGAAGTTATGTGGACATTTATTGACAATTCCTTGTTCCACAGTGTCATTAATGATCCAGGAATATGTCACAGAGGGCATTACTGCCCACAGTGTTGATTAGACTTCATTCTCCATATGGCATTTTGTAAAAAAGCGAAGATTATCTAATTATTATTATCTAGTGTTCTTGAAAGATTATATATATTATGATTTAGCCTTGAATTAGGTAGCTCCAGTGACAAGTTGAATGAGATATTAGCCAGCGTTCCCAAAGCCTGCCAATCCCTCAACATTAACTACAACAGAGAGCGCACCTGAGGCCGGAGCTGACTTATAATCATTTCTTTCAAATGTATCTTTTTCATGGTCTGCAGTGCAGCAGAGTGTTATTACCTTATATCTGCTCACAGTTGATTATCAAATCAGGTCGCAGGACGCTTTACCATTAGACTACATGACAGCAGCTCACAAACGGCTGTATCCGAAGAGACATCCTAGTGTTGCGGCGGGTCTACAGACATTTACGCAGTAACCACAGAGATAATAGGCTTTTGGTGAGGCATTCCACGGCTCTGTCTTGCACAGTGACCAGGTAATGAAATTACGAGCCGCCCGGCAGGCAGGGGGAACGCGTTCAGCCGAACGGTCCCGTGGGCCTGCTGCTGCCTCCGCTGATTTGTTTGTTTCATAAAGCATGGATGATTGCAATCTCTACATGTAGCCATTGAGAATGAAATGAGGAAAAGATGAGCTCAAGAGAGGCTGAGCCACAGCTGATAAAAGCAATGCTGAGTTGTCAGTTGACAAGCGAAAATGTGATAACTTCAATTGAATTGCTCTTTTTTTTTTGCATAAACCAGACGGGCCCTCAAGCAGATGTGGGTTTGGTGTTTAGAGTGATGTACTGCCTGAATGTGCTCTTTCCATGAACCATGAATTAAGGCTTTAGAGCTGTCTTTATCAATTATTTTCATAATAAAATGATTTATGATTAATTTAATGATTTAATTGAGTAGGCAGACTTTTTAATAACAATGAACAATTACACACCATGTTCAGCCATGCTTGAAAAAATACAAATTACTTTACTGAAAATTAAAGATTAAAAGTGGGTTTAATAAAGACTAAATTATGTATTGTATATATGTATTTGAACTATTTAAACTATTTTTATTGGCTTGTAAAACATACATTTAGTATGTACACCCATGCCATAAATGCTATGACATTTTGGGCTTTAACATTGACACGTTAATGTGCATGCATAACCAATGGTGCTTTTTTATTTTATTTGTTGCTGTTCTGATTTCCACCAGTCTTGATTTAAGTATTTTCACACTGGCATTTTTTCTGGAACCAGGATTGCTTTCTCTGCTAGTGCAGCATGTTTTGTCAGGTGTGAACACTGTTTTCAAGCTTGGAAGTGTTCTGGAATACCAACCTCTGGTTCTCTTGAAATCTGTGGTCTAGGGTTCATTTCTGTTTGTAGTTGTGGAAGCTACTGACTCCCAAAGAAACCGGAATATCCCAAAGAAACTGACAGCATGGTGATAATTGCTTGTCTTGCGCTGGCCTGTATGTTTAAAAACGCCTAATACGTGAACAGTTGCTTGTTTAGGGTACATTAGTGTTGTTCATCACCACTCGGGTGTTGGTATTCAAAATATTAAAAAGCAGCAACTACAGTGACACATGGAATGGCGCAATAATACTGATAATGATGGAGTCGGATGGAGTTCTTGTGTGTGAAAACAAACCAGCGATATAGAGCTCCTCCCACCAACAAGCCCAGAATCCATCATGGGTGCAGACTTCATGAAATGTATTCAAAATAAGTGTAAAAATACTCAAGATGCCGTAGAGAAAGTGCTGAATGTATCAGAATGCTAGCACAACACCTACTATTTTTCTCATCTGGCTTTAAAAAGAAATACTGATGCACAAACATTCAGAAGACTGTATTATTATCTTTACTTATCTTCACTGTCTAGCTTTCACAATTTTAAAAGTGTGCTTCTGGTTGGTTTGGTCCTGAATTGTCTGTGTAGAGAGGCACACTTATTTTTTTTGCAGTTTAATTCCATTAAATTGTCAGATATTTAGCAGAGAAATATCTGAACATTAACAAAACTTTCCTTTGTTTTCTTTTTTATAGTAATTGCACGTATGCCAAATGTTGTTTAACACAATGCTGTTCACCTCCTTCTTCATTTGGAAACAGGGCTGCATTATAGGTAGGGGCATGGGGATTAAAAGCATATCCAGTTTATTTTTAGTGGTTTGAGGATGGGGAGACATGGTGTTTCCAGTGATATGGAGTACTGAGATGAAGAGACAGAGTAGCTGAGCCTGGAGCAGTATCTGCTGGGCCTGGCACCATGCAGGGAGAGCTGGTTTACTATGAACAGCTTGCTAAAAGTTTGCCTGCTTTGATTAAATGTCAGCCAAAGAAGGAGTGAAATGTAATCATTCAGAATTCCATGTGAACATATTCAGGAATTAATGTCACATGAGCAAAAGTAGCTTGTTCCACTGTAGACTAAGCTAACAGGTTCATTTACACCACTGAAACAGTTGGTCAGTATCATTTCTGAGCTTTTCCTGTCTTTCTTTTTAAAAAAAAATTGTAACTGAATATTTCTTTAAGAAAATGAGACATGATGGATTCATCATGGATTGGAGGCAGGACCAAGACATTTTGTAGAATTACAGGGATAGTCAAATTAAATCAAATCAAGTATATTTATATAACTGTGTTGTTGGAAAGGAACTTTTACAGAAATGTGGTTGCAGAACAGAGAATCAGAAGAATATTGAGCATAAGACGCAGAACCCCCCATGAACAACAGAGGCAAGGAAAAAAACCAGAGCTGCAGGAGAAATAACCTTAGGAGGAACCAACACTCACATGTACCTTGTTTGATCACTTGTATCACATGTACTATTGAGGCTGATATATAAGGGGGCCCATCCTGCTTTGGTCAAACTTAAAAAATCTATGTTAAAAAGTTATATATCTACATATGTATAATATATATTTAGATGTAAAACTAGCAGTAAAAGCAGTTAGAAAATTCCTAATTAGAGTTCATATAAACTTCCATGTTATCAGCAAAAACTGGTTGATGGGAAGCTGATCTGCGGTGGGTGATGGGGAAGCCTGACTTCCAGAGACTTTCATCAGAGAGCCTGAGGGGAGAAGTACCAGGGTGGAAATTAAATTATTAGTTTGATAAGTACTTTAAAAATATAATAAATAATATTAAAAACAACCTTATGTTCAAATATGTCAGTAGCAGACATTATAGTGTATGTCCACTTGCACTTGTTTTTGTCAGTCCTGACGCTGTCAGTCTACCTGCTCTGGACTGTGAACCACTCAACAAGGACTCCACCTCCCAGCATGCACTCACACCGGACATCCCTGACTCTGCTGATCAGGTGACGCTTTGGCGTTACCACTCCCCCAGTTACTGATTGTTTCCACCTGGCCTGTCTAGTATATATACCCCTCAGTTTGCTCTGTTCCCTGCTGAGTATTGAATCTAGTTTTCTAGCTCTTCTACAACACATTTCCTTTGTTTATTACATTTGTTACGACTATCGATTTTTGCCTTGCCCTCTGTATAATTTATTCCATTGCCAATCCATTTTTGTATTTTTGACCACTTCCATTGTTGCCCTTTCTCTGCTGGATTTACAGTGTGTGACCCTGTTTTGCCTGAATACACTCTGGTATGTTGTTTGATGTATTTGCTGCCATACTGTTTCTGACCCTGCCTGTCCCTTACTGCTCCTGTAAGCCTATCCCCTTTGGTAAACTTTTGTTTGGTATCTACGAGTGTCTGTCATGTGTCTGGCCTGCGTTTTTTTTTTTGATGAATTTAGCTTTCTGATCCCTCACCACATGTGAGTGTGTATGTTATGTTTCTGTATTTAGAACAATAGGGAAATACAGGAAATAGGAAATCTTGTTTTTAAGATTGTTAATTTTTTGTAGCCTAATCTTATTCTGTAATTCCAAATGCTGCTGTGATGTTTGTATTGTGTGTGATGAATATATGACGTACAAGCTCAGCCGAATAGGCCTACACAACCTACATGCACTGCACACATACAGCAGCTTTCTCCATTAAAATGAATAGGACGAGGTGAGGTGAAGTGGCACGAGTCGTTCGAATTTTTCACTCACCAGCATCATGCAGTTTGCTGACTGAGTTGAACTTGGTGCAGAAGGTGCGGTTGTCAGTCTAGAGCATGTTTAATCAATGAGAGGTCATTAAAGTTGTGGCAGAAATGGCAGATGTGGGGTGAGAATGTGAGATTTGTGCAAAGAGTCTCACTGCCTCACTGTGTGAGTTTTTTGCACTACTGCTGGTTAGAGCCAGTTGCATAGATTTGTTTGATATTTTTAGTATGCAGCACTGATATTGTCTTCTGTGTTTTTCTGTATGAGTTTAAAAAATCTAAAAATATAAATAAAATTCAAAAAACATAAAAAACAGCTGCTAACAAAAGCTGGTTTTGAGCTGTATTTTTCCATTACTGTTAGTAAAGTCAGCTTGAACTTTTTTTTTGTGTGTGTGATTGCTGTTTTAGACTATTGGAAGGCTTTAAATGGCCAGATCTAGACAACCACATACATATCCACTATCCACTATGAGTGACATTTAAAATTAATTAGTACAATATTTTCCTTTAACAGGATGGAATTATTAATAACTCAGATACTGGGACTAAATCCACCTGGGTTTGCAATAAAGAGAAATGTAACAGATGTTTGTACAGGGTGCAGACAATTTAATAATGTAGCCCAGCGCTGGCTAAATATTCTGTTCATCTGGGAAAAATCAATTATCAGTTCAAATCTAGGCATCGGCCTGATGCCAATCTGTTTTTTCTTTTCTTTACAATTATCTGTCAGTACTGATGTGGTGCCAACATTGTGCGTTCCTAGTCCCCAGTCTGCCCCGGTCATTATGCACTCATCCCAAACAGCTGCTACAGTTTCTGAAGCCTATACAGGAATTCTGTGTGTGTGAGACCTTGTTCACTTTTCTCGTTTACAATGTTAATAGTTTATATAGAGAGAAGGAGAGAGAGAGAGAGACTTTGGCCCAATCCCATTTTTTCATTTTATCCCTAACCCTTTTTTTCAAGAGTCACCCTATTCGCTAGCTTCCTGTTTAAATCTTAATATACCACCTTAAATGCAGGAGCTTTAGGTGACACTTCTGTAACATTATGCACCTTTTAAGGTGGAATGGGAAATTTAGCAACTAGCTACAGAGATGTATTACTTCTATGTACTACTCCATTTTTAAAACATTTTATGAAGAATAGAGCCATAATACATGGAAGCTACATTAAACTAATTCTGTAAATGTTAATGTGGAAGCGTTTTGACTTTGATTGGTCAGATATATATGTTGTAATTTGTAGGGCAGCATGGTGGCTTAGTGGTTAGCATGTTAGCACCTCCCAGCACTGGGGTCCTGGGTTCAAGTTAACCCTATCTGTTTCTGTGTGGGTTTCCTCCCGCAGTCCGAAAACATGGATATTAAGTACATACTCAAAAATTACCCATCAAAATTGAATTCTATGTGTATGTGTATGTTTGTGATATGTATGTACATTTTTGTGTGTGTAAATGTGTGTGTGACTGTGTGCCCAGAATTGGATTGATACTCTGTCCTGGGTAAATTATGTAGTGCCCAATGCAATTCTCCAGGTGGACGGTGGTTTCTGGTTAAGAGTATGCTGTGCGCTATTGAAGCTGCCACCTTTTACTGGTGTGTGGATGAGTGCTGATTATAAGTGGTTGTGTTTAAAAACGTCCATTTATTATCATATAGATGAGAAGATCTTGATTTGCCGCTTGTCACTCTGTAGTCATGCTTTTTGTTGCCAAATTGCAACTATGATTTTCGTTCTCTCAGTGGAAATTACCAGTAGCTTGTCACTCTGTTACCTGCTAGTTTAAATGCATTTTAAGCTACACCTCTATCCCAACTAGAATTGGGACACCCTACACCTAGGTGTAAAAACACACCCAAAAAGAGAGGTAGGGGCAAGGGGTGAAATAGGATTTTGTATAGAATAGGCCTTTATATGGATGGTGCAAACATTGCCCATATCCAATCTCTATTAGTTCCTATAAACCCGAGCTACTGCACTGTGTAGTACTCATCTAACACAGATTAAAACATCACAGAGCAACAGAAACAACAGAATATCTTAATATTCACCAGCAGTGTAATCTAGGTCACCCTCTCCGAGCTTCTCTGAAGCAGAAAAAACATCATCAGAGAGTTGCTTTATATTCTAGCTGGCAGTTACTATAGAAGTCAAGTAAATTAGTTAGCCTCAAAGGTCAAACCAGAGATTTATAGATTTAGCTTGTTTCTGCCCCTCAGTCTTTCACTATTTTTCAGGTCTTAATAGCTTGGCAGCAGTGTTAATCTTTGTCGTGAGATTATACCCAGTGCCCACTTTGTTTTTTAAATAAAATGATGTGGATTATATTCTGCTCTATTCTCAGAAGCACATTTATGAGGGTATCTACCTTTCCATTGTCTACCAGAATTCTTTTCAGCGTTTGAGGCCATTGCCTGTGTATTACTGAAAAGTGAATTATATGCATTATTCAGAATTTAATATCTGACATTAGGTGGGAGTAAATTGGAGCCATCAATCACTCAAGACGGTCGTATTTGCTGGACTTTATAGCTGAATTTTAACAAGCGAGCAGTCAGGCAGGATCTAAGCAGCAAATTAGGGATTGATGGTTTTTATAAATGACAGTAATTATTTTTTTTATTTTAATCAAAGATAATGTTATTCTACTTCCTCTGTGAGGGTTGTGTGGATTTTCGTAGCAGCGGATGACCTTTGACTTGTTTCCTAAATTACCTTTTGTCAAAAATGTGACAGCAATTATTAAAGTCACAATTATGAAATTATTAAAATGTACTGACTTTAGTGTTTACTTTTGTGCTCCTTCAGAATAAGAATAATATTACTGACCCAATTTGACAAAAGTCCTAAAGTAAGCAGTTAAATTCTATGTACAATGTTATTCATTTGTTCAGATTTATTCATGAATTGTGGCTATTGTGGTCTTTTTATTGTGGGCTTTTTATTTATTTATTTATTATCCCACAATATGAGTAGTATTAGTATAATCACTTCATTCTTTTGATGTAGTTTTGTCATGTAAAATGTAGGGATGCACGATAATATCGGAGTTATATCAGTATTGGCTGATAGGTTTTTTTAGAAGCATCGGCATTGGTTGATTTGGCCAATATTTCAATTTTTGCTGATATTTATTTATTTTATTTATTTTAAGTTTTAAAGTTAAAAATGTATGACTACTTTTTGTCTAGTCTCTCTGAAAGCTATAAATGTGTAAATTTGGCTTTGGCATTGTCAGATATGTACATATGTAGTTCCCACATTTGTGCATCCCTAGTAAAATGTTATTGAGCACTTATCTGGAACTTTACAATTTACTGTACTAGTGCAACTTGCAGTTCTATTTTAAATGAACTGTTCTTATTATATGTTCTTTCTAGATCTAAACCGATCACCATTTTGGAGTGTGCCTCACAACATATTAAAGTTTTTATGGAACTGGAATATAAATGCCTTACACTTTCCGCTAAATAATTAATATAATAAAATTGGTTTAGCACAAATTTTAATGGCATGCATTGAGTAATCAGAACATTTCTGTTGAAAAGCCTTCACACTGTAGAATAGTTCAATACTGACTACACTTTCACACTGAACAAAGAGACCAGGAGCTGAAAAACACTCTCATTAAAGGTTTTTTCACTTAACCTTTGCACATACTCTCATTAAAAATGACAAGGCCTCACTTATTAACTGAAGCTATGAACTCAAGGATGATTCTGATTCTGTGCACTTCAAGGACAGTGTTTTTTTTTGTTCTTCTCAGAGGTACTGCACTACATTTTTTCAGAAAATCACGTATTCATTATTTTGCATTTCCAACATTTCTGGCATTTACTTAAAAATAAATAAAATGTTTGAATTTATGGCACTTGAGATGCTTGTAGACCATAGCTATCTTTACTGTTTTATAACACTTTGTTTTTTACCTTTTTTTTTATCTAACTAGCTATGATTGACAATCATTGCTAGTCATCTTCACTAATACAAAAGTGGAACACATAATTGAAAATGACCTGCTCCTGTTCTGCTTTTGTCTTTGTCAAATTCAAGTGTGGAGGCCCTTTGGTCAGCGCCAGGATACTGGATTTTCTGACGTGTCTGGCCAGGGTGTGCCAATTTTTATGATGCCAGATCATCTTTGATCGTTATTACAGGTACTTTGATGGCCCAGTATTACATTATTGAGGTTGTACAAATGGGTGCTCCCATGTACTGCTGTACTGCTGACATGCTACTGGAAATATATATATATATTGTAGGGTCATGGAGCCAAACCATGGTCCCATTTGGCAACTTTATTTGAAGTGTGAATGAAACTGAAATAAGTGTAGAATGAGCAATAATTCTCTCGCTTAAGAATGGCCAGAAAGGCCAGAAACAACATACAATCCCATGAATAAGCCCCATAATTGGAGTCATGAATGTAACTTAACTTTGGGAGATTGATCCACGCCTTTTACTCCTCCCACACAGCCCTATATAAACCCTTACTTCCTCTCTACCTGCATGTCCAACAACTTCGCACCCACCTCAAGTCAAGCTCCATCTCTGTGTGTTGTGGAGTCCGATTGCCTGGTGGAAGAAGCTGTTGCAGAGTCTGGTAGTTGAGGCTCAGAGATGTTGCAGTTCCCAAACCAGACCTCTTCCCCATCTTTCACCTTTTTTCCTGTATCTCTTTTCATTGTGGGCTTCAGCTTCTCGCTTCCCAGCAAATCTGCCCCGAACTCAACCCCCTTTTCCATTCCAGTTCAAGGACGTGGGAAATACTAGCAAACCACTGTCACAATATAGAGAGATGTAGGAATTAATTGGGAATGAATGCAGTGAATAATATGAAACTGCAGGTAGAGTGAAATCAGGCATAAATGAAGTGTATGTGAGCAGGTAATTAGGTATAATAATGTAAACAGTATGGTGTTATTGGTGTTATCAGGAGCTGTTGATGAGCTTCACAGCAGCAGAGTGAAAGAAGCTGTTCCACAGCCTGCTGGTGCAGAAGCGGAGGTTCCTGTAGTGCTTCCCTGATGGTAGAAGTGATAACAGTAAGATGCAATTGACCGGACCCAAATTGCTACAGCTTTGTTGTCTTTTCATGCTGTTTAAAGCGAGTATTATGAGGCTCCTTCATCACTTGTATGCATGACTTAGTTCCTGTTCAAGCCTGACAAAGCCTGAGTTCAATGGTTGCATCGTTATATATATTTATTTGGCAAAAGTATAGTTTTGTTTTCCTTCAGACCTTAAATAGATTTTAACAACATTAAAAGAACATTTAAAATAGTTGCTGCTTTGCTTCACACTTTATAATGAGCAGAACAATATAAACTAAATAAAATTTGGTTGAACTGTTGAAGTTCAGAACATTGCCCAGATTGGAAATACATGGATGCAAATATTCGACAACCAAAATTTTTGACAAAAATGGCACAAATTGCATTTTCAGTCTTTAGATAATTAATTTTAAAGACCAAATAATTTATACAGCACAATTACTGATTTATTTTTTTCATATTTGGCTTTATTGGTGTGTCTACTGAGATGGGAAACTGTTCAGTGTTGAAGAAAACCTTTAAATGGTGGTTCAATTGTGAAAAAAATGGCAAAATCTATGAAACACTGTGAAAAAATGTTTGGTACTCTATATATGGCCTTTGTCCAAATGTTTTATTTTGTTTTGGTTCTAGTTTTGGCCAGAAATATGAATTTTGGTGCATCCCTCATGGTAAGCCATCTATTTCGACAGATTCTCTGTCTATCACGAGGGCAGGACTCCTGTGTGAACTGGCATGATCAAAGGTGGAGGCGTCTGCTTTTTTTAATCAACAACAGATGGTGCCCCGTAGTTTAGGTGCTTTCCAGATCTTGGTCATCAAATCTGGGCTCACTAACAATCGAAGGCTGACCCTTATTTTTCTGCGTTTACCATGAGACTAACACTTGAGTTTTCCCAACTTAAAATTAATAATGAAGTATTTTGCAACCTAAATTGCAGTTCTGCTCCAGTATTTCAACTAGGGCAATGTTGATTTTGATAACTGTGCAATCTAATGATATGAATATGCATATTTTAAAGATTTATTGAGTAATCAGAGTTGAAAAAAGTAAAAGTGTAGAAATGGACATTAACCTTGCATAGCGTAAAACAGAAACTTTTAAGAGTTGTCTGTGTTTGGCTGCTGTAGTTAAAATTAACATTATAATAAGGCAAATTACTATTAAGTACTGCATTAGTTACATTATAATGTTGAGTTGTATGTATTTTCATTAAATTAAGTACAGTACAGTATTAATCAAGTAAACATGCCTATCTGACAAAAAAAATCACCATAGAAATGTCACCTTGCACTGTTATTATCATCATTATTATATATGTAATAATAGAAAAGTTACATATTTCAGCTTATTGGTATACCTACCTGATTTTATATATTAAATATGTAACAAACATATTTGGACATAATACAAGCCATTTTTCATAAAAGTTGAATTTGAAATTCTTTAAATGATTAGGTTAAAATATCATAAACAAAATTTTACATCAATTCTACTCTGCCCCACTTTTAACATTGTAATATCAAGACACTTTATTTTTGATTAGTAAAAGAACATCCTTAAACAAGATTTGTCTTTAGGCTGAGCTTTGCATGTACTTTTAAATAAATGTCTCGAAACACCTGTGTGTTTCGAGAAACAATGTGTAATTGTATATTAAAATGCAGCATATTGAGTTCGTTTCTAACACTTCTTGTAAATTTAATACGATGTGCTTAAGTATTTTTTAGCTACAGGTCTAGGAGTGTACTGTATGCATATTGTCTGCATGGGAAAAACTCGTGTAAACTCACTTTATCTTTACAGATTACAAAGAAGCTGTTAAGATTTTAGATTTACATCATTTTTTCTGAAAACGAAAGGAAGAAACAGAGCACGGCGAACAGATCAAACATTAATTTCATCCTGTTTCCAAAGAAATAAGCCAAGTTATCCATCAAATCAGAAGTTACTGATCGCTGAAGCAGCAGTGGGCTGCTGGACTTCCAGCATAAATTCGCAGCTAGTGTCTAATTTACATTTTGTGGAAAAACAAAGAAGATATTGGCTGTCCCAGCTGAGATAAATCAGTATGCATTCTTTTAGTCGACTACTGCTAGTCTCTCTGAGGCTTTCTGAAAAAGAAACAAAACTGGAATACAAAACTGGATAATACCATTTTTTTTTTTGCATACTTTTTTGAGACGGCAGCGCAGGTAGGCTGAAGATATATTCTCCCAGAAATAATTTCAATATACAATATTACTGTCATTTTAAGACCGTAATGTATGACAAGCATTGCATGATATTGTTTCTGCATCCATTATCTTTTTTTTTTCATCTCCACTAAGCATGTAGGAGCACTCTGTAGTTCTTTAGTTGCAGATTGTAGTCTTTCAGTTTCTCTGTTTACTTTACTATCCTCTATTCACACTATTCTACAATGATCAGGACCCCACAGGATAGACCGTCATAGAGCAGCTATTATTTGGGAGATGGGTCTCAGAATTCTTAGCACTGCAGCTACACTGACATGGTAGTGGTGTGTTTTCTTATGGTACAAGTGGACAGACACAGCAGTGCTGCTGGAGTTTTTAAACACCTCAGTGTCGCTGCTGGACTGAGATTAGTCCTGTGAACACAGATGAAGGACCAGAGGATGAGCAACGCAAACAGTTCAGCAACAGATGAGCTTCTATCTCTATCTCTTCTATCACTTTACATTTACAAGGTGGAGCAGCTAGGTGGGAGTGTCTTATAGAGTAGAAAGTGAGTGGACAATAGCAAGTTAGGACAGGCTATTGCCTACCATTGTGTAGTATGGCCTGTACTTTAAATTTAATCTTTAAAGAAGCGATATAAATGTGGAGGTCACATGTGGAGAGTTTGGGAGAGTGATAAAGTCATAGCTTTCTGTTTTAATTTACTGCTTTTTTTTATTCCACTTTGTATAAAACAAACCGGGTATAGCAAGTTTCTTTTTTACTTGTCTTCAAAGATGAACATTGAAGTGCTCTTTCTTTGGCCACTTAGAAATATGCTCCTCACACACCTCAAGGTCTCTGAAATGTATTGAGCCAATTTTATTGAGCCAAACTCTGCAAGTTTTTGAATCTTTATAAAATAGTTGCATTTCCACCAAAGTTTTCATTTGAAGCTGTAAACCTATTCTGGCATGTAGCAGGTTAGCCTTGGCCCCTGCATCTCTTGTTTTGCACATCTATTGGAAGACATCAAAAGAACACTTCTTCAGCTGTATCTGGAGTGAACTGGCAGAATTACCATTTTGTCATTTGAAAATCTTGTAAGCATCTCTAAGCAGACTTTTGAAGTCACCTTCAAAAGAAAATTGCATGTGTTCAAATATTGATCGTAAATATTTTAAATTAGTAAGCTAATTAAGAAATGAGAAGGATTGGAGCACAAGTGAGTGCTTAGAGGAGAGAAACACAAGCAGTGACAGTGGAGGAGATACATAAAGATTTGGAAAAGGAAGAAAAGCTAAATCTGAAGTACCGTATTTTCCGCACTATAGAAAATTGCGCTTAACATTACCAAAAATCATAAGTGCACCTTATAAGCTAGTGCTGTTATGATTAAATTCTAGCAGTCAGGTTGTAAGTAGCAGTAAAGCCATTACAATGAAGTGAAGTGTTATACAGGAGTTTCAGTTTAGTTCCCCAGCATCAAGACTGAAGCAATATTAGCATTAGCTGCTAACTGTGCTAAGCGCTAGCTCTTTCGCTGTTCATAGGTGAGTATATCAGACTGTAGCCTGTGTGTTTATTGTAGTAAAACAGGCTACGTGGGACGAACTGCTAGCTAATATCACTTACCAGAACACTCAGGGTTACTCAGTATAGCGCTGTTGGCCAATATTAGCCGCTATCTGTGGGTATTGTTAGTGGAAATCTGCAAATCTACATTACAGTTTTGTTTACTTAACCTAACTTAGCTTTACAGATCTCTTTATATCTGCTGAATTACCATTAGAAAAGAAAAAATAGTGACACCCTTGTTTCTTACTAGTGTCACATAATTCGTTTTATAATTTGGTGCACCTAACGTATGAAAATAGACCAGAAAATAGACATTTAATGATAGTCCACTTTATAATGGGGCGAAAAATACAGTAAAAAAAGACCTATGTCTGATACTACAAATTTGCTGTAAAATATTACAGATTTGTTTCTAGTATTTCTAGTACTATTTCTTGTGTGTAAAAACAAATGTAAAATGTATGTTAAATGTAATGTAAGTCTTGTGATAACAGTAGGAACAAGAAGTATACTATTAAAAATAACATCAAATACAGTATAGTACCAGTCATACCTTACATTTAGTAATATTTATAAAAAAAAAAGCCATCCAAACATATGGAATTATTTAAGTATTAAACAAAGATTTAAACAAGATTTTAAAAAAGTGTTAAACAAACCAGAATATGTTTTATATATATATTTTTAATTATTTAATAGTAGTCACCTTTTGCTTAGATGACAGCTTTGTACAGTCGCAAAGACCATGAGAAATGCTATGATGAAACTGGCTCTCATCATGACCATCCCAGGAAGGGAAGTCCAAGAGATACCTCTGTTGCACAGGATAAGTTCATCAGAGTTACCAGCTTTAGAAACCACAAAATAACAGATCCCAAGATAAAAGCCACTTAAAAACCTAAATTGTGGTTTGTGTAAGACTTTTAAGTTACTACATGATTCCTTATGTGTTCCTTCATTGTGTGCGCGACTTCAGTTTTTATTTATAATGTAGGAAAAAACGGTAAAAAAAAATAAATAAAGATATTGAACGAGGAGGTGTGTCCAATCTTTTAACTGGTGCTGTATATGAACACATGTTTTGGGACACAATTCTTAACCATTTAATTCATGTTTCATTTAGTCCAATTGACATATATGTATAAAATAAAGCATGCAGCCTGCCTTTATAAACATGACAAAAGAGTGAACGATTCAAAGAGTAGGTCATTCTACTGTAAAGAGCTCACTGAATTATACACTGCCATGCCAGAAGTCCTGGGATAGCAGCGTGTGTTTATATATAGGGATCGGCTTGGGGACACTCATAGCTGTATAATTTGTCAGGTGTTATCTTGTGAGTGACACTGAATATTGGAAAATGTGAAAATGCAAAAAGACATGAATTGTTGAGCGAAGCCTGAGTTGAGCGAAGCCTGATAGGCGAGAATTTATGGGCGCCACATGAATGGGATTTTTCAAACCTGTGTAGGCATTTAACATTCTTCATTCAACAGTACTTCATAGAGGACATTCCCACCCACAGTGGACAGTGCAGTGGGTGGTAATGATTGTGACCTGGGGCAACTGGCTAGAATTGTTTATGCGAACAGACATACAGGCAGGACAATGCAGAAGATCCCACACACATATCACACAGGTCAGTGCTGCATTCTTTAGCTTTCATTTGACCCACCCATTCATATAGTTAACTGTATAAGGAGAGCTTCAGTGCAGACTGCTTATTGAATTGAGGGGCAGCACCATACAGGGCAGTCATGCAGCCATTCAGATCCAAACTTTTATTCAGACTGTATATTGATCTTAAAATAACTTTAAGCCATGAAAAGAGTTCGGAAAAGGGATAATATATTAAATGGTTAATTTGGAGGCTACATTCTACACAGATTTCCGTTACTTACCACACAGTTCAAATAGAAAATACTGTCAAAATCTCTGCTGGGAAACTGTTTTTTTTAAAGGTCTCATTCCATCGTTTTTTAAATTCATTTTAAAATGTCTAGTTGTGGTCTCTAGAATGAATAAATGCCATGTGACCGGTGATCTGGTGTAACAGTGATTTAGTCCGGTGAAAGGAGGGAGGGGGGCATGGATGATTCGGCTCTTGCTCATGAATGTTCATACATGCAAACATATCGCCTCTGATTGGCTAACAGCGAGACGAACAACAGTTTTAACATTTTAAAATATATATTTTTTTACACTAATAACAGTTTTTCAATGTCATATGTTACTTTACAACATGTGTAATGCCCTGCTAGGTGCAGTTAAGCCACTGACCTAGTCTCAGAGTCTCTGTAAAACTTGAAATCCCCTGGAGATCCTATGTAAACCTATTGTTACACACAGAGGTGGATAGTCCAGGTCCATAAAGTAAAAAGGTTTAGCTGAACTGCAGCAGAGCCACCCAGGCTGTTGGAACAAAACCTTGGGGTGGATTTTTCACTTTTTTAGTGTAAACAGAACTGTTCTAAAAATACACCTACCTATCTCAATTGTACTTCGCTGGTGGTGTTTCATAGACAAATTCTAACCATTTGTTCCTTAGCTCTGAATTTCTGGGTAAAGTATATAACACTAAGGTGTTATTTGCACAAATAATACAGGAATTAACTGCCACGCTGTTAGCTCCTTTCTGACGAGACGTGTCACTGCTGGCTTTACCTCTGCCAGTGGACAGTAGCGAGCTAAGGTGGGCGGGGCCATGAATACTAATTTCTGAGTTGACTTAGACATGGTTGCTTTTCTGATCGATTTGTTTTCAGAATATGTTCTTTTACTAACTTCTGCAGACACTGGAGTTTCACGTGCAGCATCCATTTACAACTCAGAGAGACCTACTGTATTTCACAAAGAACAAGAAAAAAAAAACTTTAATATCTGATGATACATCCTGATCAAGTGAGTTACTACATATATATATATATATATATATATATATATATATATATATATATATATATATATATATATATAAATATAATCCTTAATGGTCTTCTATGTTTTTTCTAGTGAACAGTGGTATCGTGCCTCCCCTGCTGCAAAGAAAGAGCTATCTGACAGCAGTGTTTTAGGCTGGTTTGGCAGAGCTGTGCTTAAGGGGAAAAAAAACTGCTGGAGAAGTAAAAGGAGGTGAAGCTCCAGTGCACCTGAGGAGGGATGGCCAACACGCATCAGAGTGCAGCACTGCCCTTCCTCCTGCCCAGGAGGAGGAGAAGGAAGGGAACCAGAACACAGCCCTGTGTCACTTTTATGGAGATATAGCCCACTGACAGGCTAAAAGGAGCCTAGCGTGACTGCTGGCACACTGCAGAGGCCAGGTAGACAAGCTGCTTTGACAAACTTGCTAGACTGCGGCTTACGGGCGCTAGGCCAAAAGCTTGAAAGGGAGATTGCAAACAGAAATAAAAAGTGCAATAATCAGGATTTCTGCTGCTAAAAGAAACAGACTCTTGCTTTTTGTTTGAATGGTCAAAAGTCAGCTAATGGCCTTTTCTGTAGAGTTGTTGTCTGCAAGAAGTTCACAGAAAGCATATGCTCTAAAGAAGTTTTATGAAAATACATGGTTAATATTTAGCTTCTTACAATGCCCCAATCATATCTGCTTTTTCTGATGAATAAAGTCCATAAACAAAGACATGCAGGACATGTGTTGGGTCACTGAATCTGTTTACATGGACAATTCTAACCAGACAAGTAACAATGAAAAAGTACTCCTTCATCTCTTAAATCATAACGATGCAGCACAGGGGAAAGTAACCTGCAGGTTCACGCTGTAAAGGTGCTTAAGCAGCTCATTCACAGAAACAGCAATGTTATTTTATGTTGTCTTCTGTTTATTGTTGATATAAAAGTTGGGTTTGTGCACTGCTTCATGTCCTTCTGTGTGTGTGTGTAACAAGTGGGGATGTACAGGCATCCCAAGATAGGAAAGAACCTCTGACTGATGACTGTTGTCAGGTTCGAATCAGTCAGTAGCGCATCTGTGTTTTCCGTTGACAAGATAGCAACACGGCAGAAATTTACACCTCACTTCCAGACCACTACGCACATCAGCATAGATATATTTGGAAACTATGTTGCTATTTTAACAATGCAGGGGCAAGCCATGGAAATAGACGGCTTACAGGGTGTAAGATAGCAATAAGCATCGTGCTACGCCTTGCTCAGGGTTTGTTTGACTAAACCTAATGCTTATTAAAAGCAACATCAGTTAGCTATAAACAAGCCCATTTCCCAGGTCATATCCATTTTAACGCTATTATGTGGTTGACTGTTTTTGGAGCATCTTAATAAAGAGCAGAGGCAGATTGAGAAACTGTGAATAACTTTTCGGAGAGATATAGAGTTTTGTTTGCTCTATATTCACTGGTGTGGCACACCAAATGCCTAGCTTCGTTCTCCAGACAGGCGTTTGAGCTGCATCAGAGCTTTCATGTCTTATCTGTGCCGGAGGAACTAAATGTCAGGCCTCTTCCAGTGAGGCTGGGGTGCTGGCGGCAGTCAGGGGCCGGTGCAGCAATTACGCGTTGGACTGCGGCTGTGGATAAAAGGCGACCGCTCTGAAACATGTCGTCGAGTGATGCTCTGCATCTCCAGACCCCACCGTTTGGTCCTCAGAGGCAGTAAATTGGCCACGTTCTGCGTTGGGTCATTTTATGTGAAGGCCAAACATATCTGCTGTCTCTCTTTTTCTTCTTGTTTTATCAGGCTCTTCACAGAGCCGGGCATTGAGCATTGCTCTCCGCCGCGTGGTCCCCTCGTTCGGCTTGGCGCGCTTTGTTTATTTATTTCAGCATTGTTGTTTGCAGGCACTTTGGCTGGCTTCCTGCCGCATTAACTCAGGGGTGGAACTGACATTCAGCGTGGGAAGGAGAGCGGCACGCCTGCCAGACCTCCTTCTCCAAACTCGGCACTTCGACATGCGTGATCTGTGGGGAAATTACTGGATCGACGTGCTCGGAGAGTGGGGGGGTGGGGTGGCACGGGCCGAGTTTTTCCCCTCTGATCTGCTAAGCTCTATCCTTCGGGCTTTTCCGCGGCATAAACGAGGAGGGCAGGGCTGCAGTGAACGAGACGGGGGGATCTCCATGCTATTCACGAAGTTGGTAAACGACTTCGAGTAACTGTCTAACACTGCACACAGCCTTAGTCTTAGTAAAGTCTAGTAAAGTTTCTGCCCTGGCATACTGCTTTCACTGAAAGGAAAAAATATATATTTTGTGTGAATGGTTGCAGCATAATCCCCAAAGGCCACAGTCAGCAGTAAAAGGCTGTACAGCTCTAGGCCTGCAAGATTTCAGTCTCTGCTAACCCTTCAATGATTTCCACAGGTGGCTGCTGAGTAACAGCCTTTGCAGGCAGTCAAGGTGTCCAGAGCCATGCAGTTGTCTTTAACACTGTAGGAAATGCTCAGCAGGCCAGTGCATCTCAAGCACATACACCTACAATGCTCTTTTCAGCAGTTCCGTCTGCAGGTCCAGAAATAATTTCACACCTACAGGTTTAGGGCATTAAAAGGTAGTAAGGGTAAAACTTCATATTATCAGGTTGATGTGGCACAAAACAGTCATTCTGTGGTCTTGGTCATCTATATATATATATATATATATATATATATATGACCATGCCTCATACTGGGCCCATTTTAGACTAAACTGAATGTTTAAAAAATGAATTTGACATGGTCTGTAAATACCTTAATGGTCACTTTCCTGGGCAAGTATTAAGCTTTTTCTTTCAATGGAAAATCTGTATTTCACATTTTTCACAGTTTCTCAGTGATTTTAGTCTTGTCTAAATGTGCTGTATCACCCTTTTTATGGACATCCGCATCTGATACCTTTTACTTTCTGTAACATGGGCTGTAAATATAATCTCAGGTTATGAATCAGTTTGTGGGCAAAGGTTGCCGTCACGTTCTCGTCCTGTTCTGTGTCTTTCCTGGTCTATCTCTTGTGTTTCTATCTTTTTTGCCTGTCTGTTTTTCTAGCCATGTGTTTTTTTTTTGCATGTGTCTCTGCCTGTCTTTTTTTGTGCTCCCACCTGTGTTCATTTGTAACTTCACTCCCTTGTTACCTGTCCCCAGGTGTTTCCTGTTTCCTGTCTACTTCTGTATATATAGTCCCTTTGTTTCTGTGTTCTCTTGTCACTTCTTGTGCGTTGTATGACTGTTTAGGTTGCAAGTCTCTTGTTTCTTTCTGGTTTATTTCTTGTTTTGTTAGTTTTTTTCATGTGTATTTATCTGCTTTTGTGTTACTTGCATTTATGTCCGCCTCCTCATCTTCTTTGCTTCGCAAACCAGAATTATTATATTGAACTGAATGTATTATTTTTCACCATCATCTGACATTTCTTTTAGCTTTATTTAACATTACTAACACCGAGTGCTGTTATTATCTTTACCATCTAATTATTTTTGCCAGGACAGCATTTGCGTGGTACACTGGTCTGAAAACTAATAATAGTGGATTCTGTGCCCAAACAGAGCATTGTATTTCCAACAATAGATCCATTATGGATTCAGTTTATGTGCTGGACATACTGCACATTGTGTGCTGCAGTTTCATGACTGTCAGAGTGTACTAGATGTTCCAAGCTGTTCTTCACAGTATGGGGCAGATTTTCATCATATGTATGTTCAGTAAAGTGATGTAACCTTTCCATAATCATAATCTGATCTATCTCAGATGGTTCCATAGGCATTTAGGTGGACTTGACACTCCTTGCCTTTGTCACTGTTGCGTTTGCTGACTTGTGTCTTACTCAAAGGAGGCTTGGACCTGGATCTTTGTAAAGCAAGTCATGAGTTAGCTGGTAAACTGTTAGTTTAACATGACTGGTTGTAGATCATTTAAAAAGGGAATTAAAGAGTGTGTGTAAAAGTTGAGCATTACTTTGGTTTTGCTCAGGGCCCTGGGAGGGCAAAGACCGTCATTAGACTTTTGGGTCATGATTCAGAAGCAAATTTAACACAAGTTAATAGCATGCGCCCTCGCATGCCCTTAAACTACAGGTCCAGGACTGCTGTGATGATGTTGATCTTTAATAGCTAAGTTGGTCTATACGTGGGAGAATAAAGAAGAGTGGCCAGACTCAATCAGTCTCTTTTTTGCAGGCCTGTCAAACCGCTGTCTGTGGTGGGCTTGAGCTACATAGAGGCGTGTTTCTGCTAAAAGCCAAGTGTTGATGAGTCAGAGGCACACAGGCATTTACTACCAGACAGCCTTATTTATAGAGGGTACAGACAGGTCTGTCTGCACCATCTGACAAACGCCTCGGCCTCGCTCCCTCTTCTCCTTCAGCAAGAATCGAGTTTTTTTCCCCCTCCTTCAGCATTCACATCACGTTCTGTGGTTGATAGGAATCTAACAATGCAATTTAGATCATGTCCTGCGCTGGTTAGGGCTAACCTCAGACACATTTGCAGGTTTGAGGTCCCTGAAAGTCTGGCCACACGCTGATGAGTCTATAACGTCTACATAGGTCGTTTTTAAAAACGTTCAGTCTGAGGTTTTTATCAGCTACAGCCACTCATCATGTCTGTGACTTATGTCTGACTTATGTCTTCATACATTCCGGCTGAGGAAAAGGGCGTGACCTGATTCTGAACAATGTCAGTCTCTGCCTTATCAATACAAATTGCTAATTTTTGCAGACTAGATATGACAGTTTGGTGCAGAGACATTCTATTTTAAAGTGCAGTTTTTGCCCTTACTCATGAAGTTCAGGGTCATTTTATGTATGAACTGAACTGATTCACTTAATAAAACACATATCTAACGTTGTCACTCACCAAAAATTTATTAAAAAGCCCAGATGATTAAAAACTAATTCACATAACCTTGGAAATGAAAGTGTTTGAAGTACTTTACAAACATTTGTTAAACTCTGTGAGTTCACTCTCAGTCCATGCAGTAAATTCACTGATCACTGATCGTAACACAAGCTCCACTAATCAAACGGGAGCACATTTTAGTACAGATTGTTTTCTTTCTGTTTCTCTGCATCCTTTCTCCCTGTTGTTCAGTGGTCAGGATCCTACAGGACCACCACAGAGCAGGAATTATTTGGGTGGTGGGTGATTCTCAGCAATGTGGGCACACAGTGACATGGTGGTGGTGGTACAACTAGATCAGATACAGCAGTGCTGCTGGAGTTTTTAAACTCTTCAGTATAACTGCTGACCTGAGAATAGTCTACCTGCAGTGTCCTTCCAGTAGTATCCCATGGGCATCATCCTGTGGGCATTGTCCTGTGAGCAGCGTCCTGTGGGCAGCATCCTGTGGGCATCATTTTGTGGTCACTGATGAATTTGATGATTACAGTATAACCAACACAAACTGTGCAGCAGTTTTTTATATCTACAAGGTGAAAGAGCTAGGAGGTAGAAAGGTCTAATAGAGTTTAGAGTGAGTGGACTTAGTGTTTAATAACTCCATCAGCACTGCTGCATATAATCCAATTATACCAGAACAACTCAGAGAAAATAAATTCTGCTGTTTGATTAGATGCTGTATGTGTATCTTGTCTGTACATATTTGAGGTCTTTAATCATGAAGGGACAGAGCACTGGATTTTGCTCTGGAATTTTGGAATTTGCTTACATTTTATCTTCTGAAATATGTCCTGCAAATATAACCTTAGGTTAATAATCCTGTGGAAATCAGTATGTGGGAAAATATTGCATTATATTCTTATTCTATTAATTTTTTTTTTCTTGAGTATGGAGCTACTCTGTATACTTTAAGTGTACAGAAATACTTAAAAAACTCAGTAAATGCATTCTCTAGCACCTTTAACATTATAGGATATTTATAGGATGTTTTAAGGGTAAATATGGAAGTTTGGAGGTTCATTTGATGCACTGGAGAAACTGCATTTGCCCTTTTAAAGATCAAGGCGATTTTAAATACAGTGTAAATGATGGCCGCTGATGCTGACTGCATTAGCCCGACTCTTTAAGTCAGTTATAGCAGTGAGACTGTGTTAAGAGGCTTTAGCTTTGAAGCAGCCAAAATAAGATCTAGCTTCACGAGGAGCGACTCGATTGTGGAGGCCATAACGACTTCATAATATCTGTGATGTAGGCGATAGGAAATCATGGGATCAAAGTGACACTGGTCATTTGTTAAAGTGGAGAGGGACAGACTTTGATACTAATGGTCCGAACGCAGGCCCACGCTGAGCAAACAGCACGGGTTCCACAGCAATTTGCCTTTTGACTGCACTTTACCTTTGACTCCTTCAGGCCCGGTCGTCAGATGATGCCTCTCCATACAGCACTTGAGAGATTTTCAAACCACAACAAATCACTTGTTGCGAGACTCGCCGATCCCTCCCACAGCCAGAGCGCAATTAGTATTTCTAGATGTGGCTCAGGCTGTGAAGTGCAGGCATTGTGCGTCTGGCACTGCGGATAATAAGCCAATGTGATAAACAGTGCATTACATTTTAAGGAGACTACAAGGGACTCTTGTTTGCATAGCGACATGTTGAAAGGTTTAACTCTGAGAGTACGCTTGCAGCAGTGCGTTTAGCTACGTGACGTATTCTCCGTTGCATCAACAAATGTGTTTTAAAGTCCTTTCCAGATATGTAACAAATGTGCTTGTGATTCTACATGGGTGCTTCTGCATTTTTAATTAACAGGACTACAAAAGGCATTTCATGTCCGTAATTATTGGCCTGTTATTCCTCGCTCTCTTGCTGTCTTTACCTGTGCATGTGTTCAAAAGCAGTTTATTGGGGTGAAAACACACTGAAGAGAGGCGTGCTCTCTGTGTTTACTAGCTGAAGGGCAACGTGCCATGTTCCAGACACAACAATTACCACAAAATGTGTGTTTAATTGCAGCATTGACCTCAGCGTGGCCTTAAAACGAAGAAAAATACCCTGTTGCAATCTAATTCTTGTGGCTTGTAACTCTTGATGCTGTTTTAAAAGCTTATAGGCTTCCAGAAAGGCATTAATTTTGGATTGTATCCCAGTGCATAAAGCGCAGGAAGGGAATGTGAACTGAATTGGTTTCTGAAGATCATTTATAAAAAGGAATGTCCAATTCTTTTGCCTTCAATCTGTACAGGAATCACACAGCTTAGGTAAGATATTCTGGCAATTAATACTGAAGTAAAATGTATGTGATTTCAGTAACAATATATTTATGAAGACATTCTGGACTGATTTATTTATTTATTATATTTTATAATTCAGTACAAATTGCCCTGATCAATCAGCTATAAACAGGGCTGGAAGGTAATTGAATTAATTTGATCAATCGAGTTTTAAAATGGGATAATGGAGGTTGCTTCTGTCAGAAAATAGTAAATAACTAATTTTATGTGGTTTGCATTACGTTTAATATAAAAGCTGCATGTAAGATTGAAGGAGGCTGCATACTATTCGTCAAAAATACACTTCCTGGCCAAAAAATGTCACCACCTGAGTTTAACTGAGCAAATGATCTGGGTTTTATGCAGTTGTTTAGGTCTAGGTTCAGCAACAGTATGTGCTGTAAGAATGAGGTCAGCTGACTACCTGAATATACTGAATATAGACCAGGTTATTCCATCAATGGATTTTTTCTTCCCTGATGGCACGAGCATGTTCTAAGATGACGATATCAGGATTCATGGGACTGGAATTGTAAAAGAGTGATTCAGGGAGCATGAGATCATCATTTTCAAACATGGATTGTTCACCACAGAGTCCAGATCTTAACCTCATTGAGAAAATATTAGAGTGTGTGACCTTTTTTGTGGCCAGGCAGTGCATATTATAAATTAAATGTAAAGAAAAAAATACATTGTACATCTGATTGTACATCATCCAGCCCTAGCTCCCTGTTACTTTAAAACACTGCAGTAAAACCTTTCTTTCTGAATGATGTGTGTGTATGGCGGTACTCATTGTTATTTTGTGTTTTTAGTTGACTACAGGTGTGAAATAACAATTTGTGTAATGTGTGGCCATTAGCCTTAATATTCTGTGATGACCACATTGTTAACTGTAATTTGAAGCATGACCGAGATGGAGTTTTTGTTTTTCTAAACAACCATAATGAGGAGTAAAGATGTGTCTGGATTTCTACACATGGCATGAGCAAAAACAGCAGGAAATAGACAAACATCTGGAGAAAACACTAAAACCTAAAATATTGTTATGCATTCATGCTTAACTATAAAATAGCTTAATTATAAAATGTTTTCTTACCTTTTATTGGTGCCAACTATCTGGTGCACTGAGTTGGATAATAAAATAGTGTTTGGTACGGAAACTGCTATAACACTCTGAAAAGAGTTATGCAAGTCAAACCATATTCAACAAAAAGAGATTTCAGCTGCCCTTATTTCATTATGCATGCTTTTTACTTGCTAGGTTGCCAGATTGATGATTTTCTTGCCAAGCGTGGGCACAATTAAAATGCAGTCGCAGGTAGAAATGTCACATTTCTGTGATGCATTATATTTGAGGTACTTTCTAAATATATTCTAGTGCCAAAAAGATGCCAGACTTAGATTTTAGAAGAAAATGGAACAGTATCCTCTTATGGCTTAGAATTGAGACTGTTGTTCAATATATGGAAACCAAAGAACAGGTTGATTCATACAGTGACAGAATGGGGCAGAATGGCAGGTTGCTAATAGCCAGTTTAAGGTCACATCCAGACTATTTTAAAATGGTCTTAAAAGTATTATTTGTGTTTTAATATAAATAGGAATATTCTTGATGAGAATTTTTTTTAATTCATTGTCATTGTTTAAGTTGAACAAAAAGTGAGGTTAGTAGTAGTGGTGTAACAGATTGCAAATCCGATCATTGGATCACATTATGACCATATTATTTGTATAAGCAAAAAGGGCAGAAATTTACCCTAACTTTCCACTGATAAGCTGAATGGACAAATCCCTGATCATCTTTTTTGGTGTTAATCATCTTTACTAGTCTTACTGTCTGCTGATACTCACTGCCCTTGGCTAAGTGATGGCCTCACGAGATGGGTATCTGGTTATAGGGATTTAAAGCATTTAATATTGCCTTTTCCACACAGATGCTTGAGCCAGATATAGTTAAAGCTGTCTGACTGATGACATGTTATCTTTGGGCACATATAGCTGAATTGTAAGTTTGTGCAGTCATACAAAAGCTCTGTATTTCCAACAGCTGAATGAGGAGTTGCTGTATTCTTTAGCATCTACGTAATCTGGATTATATTATTTATGTCCCTGTTTTATTGGGCTTTACATGTACTTTGTTTTATAATAGTGGCATTATTAATTGAAATATATCAGAGGATGATTATATCACAGAGATGATAGCAATGACATCTTTATCTTTTTGCAGGGATTAATAAAACAAACATGGTAGATAAAACAATCCTGTTTTTATATGGCAACCACAATACGCAGAACAATGAAACAGATTACCCCAATAACTGCTCTTGTGTTATTGATCCTCACCAAAATCTGCTGTCAGTCATTAAATAGGATTAGGTGTGTAGCATATTGAAGAACCTGACAATACAATATATGTTTTTCGCAATATAGAAAAATACAGGAATTTTCACTGAGCAACATTGCAACATATAATATAATTTTGTCATTGTAATTTATAATTTAATAATGTCATTTTTGTATCCAGTACTGGCATAAAATAACTGATATAAGGTGGTGGTAAAGAAGCAATGTAAAATGAAAACAAGTAGTAATTATCCCACAGCTAATATTGTACAATTTGCTTTATATTGCATTGCAGATCCTGCAACGTGAATATTGCACATGCCAACATTGCATTGGTAATCTTGAAACTATATATTGTTCAGGCCCAGCTATGACTGTAAAATTAGATTTCCCATCATTTTCCCCATCAGTATTTAACCCATGTCATTGACCGTAACCTCAGAATGCTCTCCATATTCTCATTAATGTCACCATGAGGACAATAGAGGCAGCTAGGACAGCAAACATGGGTTAGAACTAAATCGAGACTAAAATATCAGATGCCTGATCCATCAAAATTTCTCTGCATCCACACCAATCCATTGGATCAGATTCAGCCATCCCTATTTATAACCACTGTTCTTGTGTTGACTCTTGAGGAGTCCCTCTCAATGCCCTGACCAGCTAATAGTCCTCTTGGTTAAACCAGAACTCTGAGTCATAGGTGGGAAGGCAGCTTTTCTCCTGATTGCTTTTCAAGCCTGGGGTTTAAAGAGGCGGATCTGTTCCAGAAGGCCTGTGAGATATGACTGCACTATTTCCCTGCCATGTGCATTTACACTAGCCAACAGCCATGTTCTCTTTACAAGGATGTTACCCTTACAAGTGCGAGGGGGTGTTATAACTGCCATACTGAAGAGTAAGATGTACACTTAAAAAAATCTAAAATCTTTAGCAAGTCTTAAATCTAGTTTAAATCTGACATTTCTCGTTTTTACATTTTTGTCAACATGTTCAACTTATTTCTAACTTATATTTCTTTGTTTTAAGCCATTTGATCTACTAAAAGTGCCGTATTCCATATGTCTTGTTTTAAGCATTATTTCTTGATAAAAAAAAAAAAAATCAGTATTAAGGAATTTAGCAAAGTTTTCTGCCAATACAATAAGGCATTTTAGTAGATGAAATAATTTATTATAATTATAATATATAATATAATATATAATAATATTATAATAATTTATATTAATAAATTAGTTCAAGCAAGTTTGTAAAAAGTTATTAATTCTCATAAAAATACTTAAATACCTTGAATTATCTCAAAATGAGAAATATTAGGTATTTCGCCAGTATGTCCACATTCTGGACGCTGGAGCAGGGAGGGGAACTCAGGGATAGTTAAGTTAGAGTTAGGCATGTCCCTGATCTGATCAGGTGATTGTAAATCTGTACCTGTAGTTTTTTAAAAGAACCAGAATTGGGTGGAAAAGATCCGGACCACTGATTTATCAAAAATGTAACAGTACATTGTCCGCACGTCTATGCTGTAAACACTCTAAATTCATGGAAAGCAGAGAGTGGGCGCGTAGAAACATACAACAGACAAGCGTTAGTGGTGTCATTAAGGCTCTAACATGCATATTCACTGTGAATGAGAATAGTCTCCAATACTGGAGTTAAAAATATATATTGGACAGACATAATCTGCCTTTGGTTGCTATGGCATGAAAAATAAGATCTGAGGCACTTTTCCCAATTTTTTTGCAACAAACAGCACAAAGCATGACATGTTTAATTTTATTTTACATATATTACATTGCTTGTTATGCAATATGAATATTGCACATGTATGTGCACATTGCATGATAGTGCTGCAATCATATGCATATCATATCAGATATGAAAATCATTGTCTGATTCCAATCTCATTTCACATGAAACAACATTCTTGTAGAAAAGCCTGCTGTCAATCAAACCCAGTGCCTTAGATGTCCATCAGCTCCTAAATAATGAATGTTTCAGAATAGTACATGAAGTATCACAGTAGAATAGTTAAGAAAAGCTATTTTAAAATCTTTGGCTTCTGAAGGATCTTCCTTCATCCTTCCAGTCTTGCTGCAGAAGACCCATCTGGTGACATTTCATTTCCTCTGTTTTTTTTTTTTTTAGCTGTGACTGTATTGGACTGTGTTTTGGCTTTAGAGGACTGAGGCGGTGCTTTCTGTAATGAGATCACTTGGCCATGTCTAAAGCGTGAGCTTGTCTTTGAAGGTCACGCGGTGAGGGATGGCCAGCGGAAGAGAAATGACAGACAGAGGAACTGATCTCTGGTCTGATCTTCCAATCAGTCTCGGCCTCATCTGCTGTCATTTCTCATCGCCCGCTCCATGTGTGATATATCATATCCACGCAGTAAATTCAGATCACAGTGATAGAGTTTGGATTAGATAGACCCATGTTCTATAATTTTCCTGTATGAAATATTTCTCTGGTACTGTCATGTGACATCTGAGTGAGTCTATATACCGAAAACTCATTTTACATGACCATTTTCCAACCGGTCTTTTTCTTGTACCTGTACCTTTTGGACTGACACCTGATTGGTGAAATATATTTGAAGTCACGGGCCACAAACTAATAAAACAAATAATGAAATATACCACTTTAAATAATACATTTTCCTGATTACTTTCATTTACACACCATTTTACTTGACTTACTATATTTATCTATCTTTGACAGTGTTGTGTAAACTAAGGTTTTTCAAATTGATGTTTTATTTCATGATGTCTCTTACTATTAAACTCATTAATTACGGCAAGTTTTAGAGTCTTTGGCCCGTTTTTCTGAGCTACAACTGTGTACTCTCTTTTTCTGTAATAACTTGCTTCTCTGCTTATTGAGAGTACTGATCTTGTTCCAAGCTTTCTCTATCATTTCAAAACAATAAACATGGATGAATGGTAGATTTAAATGCACAGGAAACAGAAGGAGTGTAAACTTAACACCCTTAACACTCCCCCATTGTGTTTTGGTCCTGAAAATTAACATTGCTAATTTTGTCAACTAATCCTTGTAGCCTTCATATAATCATATGATAAAATTGTTTAAAGATGTTAAAGTATCCGTTTTTATTTGTAACAACAAAAATACAGCAAGAAATGAACTGTGTCTAAGAATAGTTTTTTTATATATTGGACTATATTGCATTGTGATATTTTAAAACAAGGCATACATGACATACAACTCCTTTTATAACAAAGGTTTAGTGCATAGTTCGTACAGGCTGTACTCAAACCTTTTTAACCCAAATGACCCCCCCCCCCACGTTCTTTTTTCGGCACATAGACTCGAATCTGTGTAGAAGGTGTGATATTAAAAATTTTTTTGTAGAGAATAGCTTTGAATATATTGGGGAAGGGAGTGTGTCTGAAGGTGCTTTAACAGCGAGCTTTGAGGGGATGGGTCTAAGAAGCCAGACTTCACTGACGAATCACTGACGAAGGAAGGCGCCTACCTGATGATCCCTGTGAAGAGTTTGCAACTTGGTGGGTGTTTAGAATATGGATGAGGGTGTGGGTTATTTTCTTGCTGTTCTTGTAGTATTTTTTTCACATACCTTTCTCTGTAGGTCCTTGGCAATGGGAGTACTTGGCAGTGGACCATGAACATGGTGTTATGCTTTGCTTCTGAATCCTTGTTGAGCCAGTATCAGTATCTGTTCAATGAACCTTAAAGTGTAAATGATTGTGTACTTATATTGTGCTGAAGTAGTGTTCTATGAATGGTTGTTTGTTGATATGATTAAAGGAAGTGAGCCCAGACTAAGGTCGGTTTTCTGTTTTTTTTTTTTTAGAGAACCATGTATTAGTATTGTTTTTTTGTAGGGCTGAATACTTGACAGTTGAGTCAGTGGACCACGAACCTGGTTTTATGCTGTGCTTATGGGTCCTTGTCTAGCCAGTATCAGATTGGTGTGGTTGTAGTTGTTGTTTGTTGGCTGAATAAAACGATTCCTTACATTACATTACATTTGGCAGACGCTTTTCCTGGCTGAGTTCTATACTTAACTCCAGTTGTTAGGTGCAGGATTTATCATCTTCTTGTATTATGTTACTATATACAGTTCTGGAAAAAATGGCATAAAGTTATCCAAAAGCCATGCCATGATGCATGAAAACTGTTTTATTCCACTAAATATTGATTTCTAAACTCTTAAAACTTTATGAATATGAACTTGTTTTCTGTGCATTATTTGCGATCTGAAAGCTCTGCGTCTCTTTTGTTATTTTCTGCAGATAAATGCTGTAAATGACAATATTTTTATTTGGAATTTGGGAGAAATGTTGTCTGTAGTTTATAGAATAAAACAACAATGTTCATTTTACTCAAACATATACTAATAAATATCAAAATTAGAGGAACTCATTTAGAAACTAAAGTTTTTTTCTAGAGCTGTATTTATAATATATTGGCAGATCAAATTGTGTCCTATCCAAAAAGTAGTCCAAACTGCTACACTCCATATGTGGAATTGGAAGTGATTTGGCAAAGTTTAAAACTGAAGCAGACTGCTTTACCTCTGCTTTAACTCTTTTGTTTAAAG
The DNA here is from genome assembly GCF_023375975.1 of Astyanax mexicanus. Classification (NCBI taxonomy): domain Eukaryota; kingdom Metazoa; phylum Chordata; class Actinopteri; order Characiformes; family Acestrorhamphidae; genus Astyanax; species Astyanax mexicanus. Next base: position 98,622,777 of record NC_064408.1, read on the forward strand.
TCACTGACGGAAATTCATTTTTCTAAGATATAAGTGCTTTAAACCATTGGGTGCCATCCTAGTTCTTGGTAATTCAGGTTAGGCTGGTGTTAAGGCAGGTAACCAAGCCTACACCACATAGTTAGCCTGGTGAATTTGCCTTTCCTTTTCCCGAATGTGTTGAAAGGCTGCTGGGTGACTTATATAAGCAGGCATGCTAATGTGTGAAGGGAAGATGGAGCTAGATAAACACTCTGGAAATTGCACTGTAAGTAGGTATAATTAGATTTTCTGAAAGCTCGGTGGAGGCTCGCCGTCTTGCGAGATGAGGCAAGTCATCTTTATTAAGGAAGGCACTAAGTTGGCAGGCTGGGCCGCTTCAGCCGACAAGTGTGACAGAATGCAGTGGCAACGTCCTGCATGACCATTTGTCATGGTCTATGTGTTTTCATCGAGGGAGCGCCGCTAATGCCTTGGTTATTATTCGGAGCTTGTCTCTAATCGATACAGATGCTGTAAAGGTTTTATCAATCATGAGTTTTCCTCTGGATGACACTTGCTCATCTGCTTCTGCTGCTGTAATCAGGTCGGCGTGGGATCCGCCATGTCATCAGAGAGGCAGACAAAAGGCCGGGTAGGTCGTTACGCTATCGTCAGCATGGTCAACAGGATGTTGCTGATGTCTTTTAGTGGCTGTTGCTATTGTATATGAAGTATTTACCTGTTCATTTATAAGTCTACTGAGACTTGACTTGTATTCTTTTTATTGTCATCTGAATATATATTTTGTATTTTAAGAAAGGTTGACGTAATGCTGGGCAACCAGTGTTGGAATCACATAACTAAAGCAGTCACAGTTGATTTTATTAGGCCTAATACCATTTCACCATTTGTACTATTTGTACCATTTGTACCACCACCCCTTGTTTTTAGGGTCACCCTTCTTCTTGGAGCTGAGTTAGAAGGCGAAGCAAATTAATTACCATTTTGTATTCGACAGACCCTGACAGTTTGCTGTGATAGCAGTGGAGCGGAGGCTTGTAAATGAGTTGGTTCATTGGATTATGAAGCATGGTAAACACTAAAATGTGAAGGGACAGGGGTGCTCCAAGACCATTGTCCTATAGGGGTTACAAGGTGAAAAATATGGTTGACTTCTCTTTCTATTGCATCCTTTGCCATTTTTTTTAATTTACCCCCTTTTTATGTCCCTGCAATGTATCCATATAACTCATCCTGCTTAAAATGACAAAAATTTGATTAAAAAAAGACCATTGTTCTATAATGGTGTTTTCCTGCTCTAACACACTAGCTTTAACACAGAATGAGCTCGCAATGGAACTGATTAGTTGAATCATGTGTGTAAGCAGCAGCAGCAGCAGCAGAGTAGACACTAAGATGTGCAGAGCATGAGATCTTTTGGGAACAGAACTGACAACCAATGTTTTAAAGAACTATCTATTGAAAATGCTGATTTGAAAATCAATAGTGTTTTCTGCAGACGTCTTTTGTTGGTCTTCTGCCTCAGTTCTGTTCCTAGAGGGCTAAGCAGGGAGATCACCACACTGTGCTGGACTCTGGCCTGTCAAGACTGGAGTTGAAAAACCCTGTCCTGAGGCTTTGTGCAAAGTACTGTTTTTGGCATCGGCCTCATAGCTCCAGTGCAAAACCAGAGAAGCAAACACCAGACAACAAACGTGTGCTGACTGATCAAATACATTCAGGTATATATGGAGAACTGTGTCAAATTCATGTTTTGCCAATGGCTTTAGGGCTCTTAAGATAAAGCAGTATCTTGTGGTGCTGATGGCTACCTTTGTCTTTGCCAGGTTGAGACATGCCAGTTCCAGAGCAGTCAGCCGAAGCGGAGAACCCTGCCATGCTGAGCCCGGGGCTAAACGCCTCCAACGGGGACAAAGCTGAAACAGAGACCACCTCCGCCATCCTGGCCTCAGTGAAAGAGCAGGTAGGACTCCCCTCTATACGACGACTCTTTTGTCTTCCACGCCGCACAGGACTCACACACTCGACACAGAGCCGCGCAGCTGTGCTGTACCTGCCCTCGGAGCTGAATTGTTAGAGCCATCGTCCGCGAGTTGGAGTGGGCTCTCAGGTCACAGAGGCGATCCCAATGCATTTGTTATTTTAATATTAGTGTCAGGGTTTACTGGCTGCTGAGAGCAGGAGATTAAAAGGGAAATGAGGAGAGCCAAAAGACAATTCTCCAAGCTCTCCGCTCAAGCACTGATGTTGTTAAGGACTTATTAGTTTTCCAACATATTGCTCCAGTTTTTTTTAATTAGGAGATGTAATGAAAGGAGCTTGCAGTAAAAAAAAAAAAGATAGTATGCTCAGGTTTCAGCCAGACATTTTCTCACTTCCTTGATGATAGAACACGGCACGATAACACATTTTCATTTCTGGTATCAGTATTAAACCTGGACTATCTGTTCATACCAATATTAGTCTTAAAAAGCTAAGCCTTGCAATGTATTTTTTTATTAAAGCACTTGACCTGAGGTGGCCATCTAAATATAGTTTTCTTAGGCTTCTCATTCAAACACTTTTAAATAGTTTCACTCTGATGCTGATATTGAATCCTTCAATATCCACCAGAATAAATCTGATTTTTTTTCTCTAAAACAACTGATGAGCTTTAAAATGACCATTTTTTTAGGTGAAGTTTTATGCAAAAACCAGAATATCATGCTTAAATTAGTCAAACACACCCCAGGCTAGAATGATACACAATGATCCTTTTTCCAGTTAAGCATGTATTCTGTTTACCTAATACATATAAATCCAATAAACCAAATTAAATACTCTAAGTGCCATTATTTAAAAAAAATACAATATGATTTTGTTCCTGGACTCAATCAAATAGGTAAGATAGGGGAAGAGATTGCACATTTAATGTGAAAATGTATTAATATTTTATAAGATATTTTCAGAACCTATCACTAGCATTGTAAGCCTGTTTGGAGCATCAGCTAAAAGTGCTATTTTTCGGAATGCTGGTGGTGAATAAAGATGAGCTATTCACCAAAAATTCATAGTCATTATCATGTTTTACTACACCCCAAGTCCATTTCTCCTTTAAAAAGTAAATTGAGTTATTGTAAAATTCCTACATAACGTTGCTTTAAATTGCTTTACAATGATGTGCAATGGCAAAGACATGCATATGTGGACATATGAAACTGCTAGAACACTATAGACCAGTCAGACCATCTCAGAACAAATGATGTGGTGATTTAAGACCAATCACAGTCAGGTGAATCTCATAAGAAAAGTCACAGTGATTAGGACCAATCACTGTCAGGTAAGGTCTCAGAAAAAAACAAACAAACAAAAAAGAACTGCTGTGGTAAAGATTTCTGATCAGTGGAACTCGGAACATAGCGTGATTTTCTCCAAAAAGACACTGTTGTGCTTTGAACCTGTGTTTTTCTCTGAAGTATGCTGTCAGTTTAAGCAGTTCAGTTCCTAGCAGTTGTTTAAAGGCAGAATGGATTCTGCGAGGTTTGTTTTCAGAGCACAGTGTGCGAAATTTCACATTGCGACAGAAAGAAGATAAAGGCTCCGGTGCCGATGCTGCTAATGAACCATTAAATTTGAGGCGAAAACAATAAGCCATTGTGCTCATACAATGCCAGTTTTTCATTTCTGCCTGATTACAAGCAACCTGTATTTTACCAAATGATGACTTTTATGCGCAGTTATTAAATACTGTCCATTACCACACCCAACACTCGCCCTCTGTTCTGAAAGAGCCTACGTGAGCGTGCGGCTGGCTGCTCGCATCCATCACAACACTGGCCGTTAGTTTTATTAAGACACAAAGGGCTCCCTGCACTGCCGCGCCAGGTACGGCGCTCCCAGAGATATATATTAGGCGCTTTCAGAGCGTTGACGGCTGAGTGTGCAGCTTTAATAAGGGGAAGAGCATTAAAAACACAGACAGCTGACGCTGCAGCATCTGTGTAAAACTGGCGCTGAGGCTTCTCTCTGGATTTGATTAATGTGGCTGTGCATGTCTGTCTAAACCGTGAAGAGATTTGATAAGAAACATCAGCTTCACCCCAGAGAAAGTGATGTATTGAGTCCTGAATGATATATATTGGTTGGTCTGTGAAATTGCCCAATGTTAATGATGCCCTGGATTTGTTTGGTTTTGATTATACCGTAATTAACAACCCAATATTTAATGTTTTCCACTGTACCAAGCAAAAAGTTTTGATTTACTAAATGTCATATGATGTAAATTTATATGATTCAAAATTGTGTACGTTTCTGTAGCATAAGATATTTCATAGAAAAAACACAGTTATTTTAGTCAAAGTCTTGTTTAACTAAAATGGTTGGAATTTGTTTCATTTTTCTCTGAAGTATGCGGTCAGTTTAAGCAGTTTTTTAATGTGTTAATATTAATATTAATATTATTTTTTTTAGTTAATGTTATTTGTTATTAGGCATTTACAATGCATTCTCTCTCAATATAATAATTACAAATTAAACCTCACAATAGAAGAGATTAATCATTCCATAAAAGTTTCAGTGGGGTAAAACATTCATTGACTCAGGAGCCTCACCAATAGAAAGCCCAAATGAAGGGCGTGACAAAAATAATTGTAACTAATTAAAAAATAATCATCAGATTAATTGACTACTAAAATAGTCGTAAGTAGGAAGCATGGTTCTTACCCACTATTCAACACCACCCAGGTATATATTACTTGGTTATTACTTTAATATTGCTTTTTGTTTTTGGAGTTATTACTTGTATAGCCAATCAGAATTTCAGTGTATGTTGTTTGTTCTTGTTCATTGAAACTGATTATTGGTGCTTTTCATTTAACGTAAGAATGTGAAAGCTGCTTTTAATGTAATTGCATGAACCATCATTGATATTATGCAACATACTCAAAATCTTCAAAACTACTCAAAAACTTCAGTCAACTTTACTGGAGAAGCAAAAAGCCTTTGTAACTTTTAAAGGAAGTCATTGTAGGAATGTGTATTCCAAGTTATCTAGGAGCATTTCTGGGGGTCTGATTATCTTGAGTCATTTTTGATCAAATGTAAAGCACAATTTACATAAAACAAACATTTAATCCAAAAACTGAGGTATAAAGGTTTTATCTTGAGCAGTTAAATATATTTGAGCCATTTAGAAACTTTTATAAATATCAGAGAGAGTTGTATGAAGAGTATTCTTGTAAACAACTTTCATTATCAACAGTTATTAGCTGACTTTACTGAGATGTGGGGAAGTTAATGAATGATTGTTGGCGTGTTGAGGGAGATTTTTTTTTTCTCTGAAGCCTAAATTAAATTTAGAGTGAGCCGAGTTCTGCGCGGTTGAGCAGCATATTTAATATTTTACATTCCGCGTTGCTTAATGCAGATGAATGTATCCGTCTCCCTTATTTGATTTAGATTGACATTTAAGCTTCTGTGCACATATTAACATTAGAAAGGGGGAAATAAACTTAATGAAGTAGTGAAGTTCTGCTTCTTTAGTGCATAGAGAGGAGACAGAACTTATTTTTATTGTTTGTGTGCTTTATTTAACTTCAGACTCCTGCTTGATATTGTGTGTTACACAATGTGTTACACTTTGCTTCACCATTGTTTGGCTGTAGAAACAGTTAGCGGGTCAGGATCCCTGTTTTTCATCGTACTAATCGTGAGACGACAGAAGCAATCATCAAACCATTTTTTTTTTTGTAATCTTTCTTTTTCCTAACAAAGAAGCAGGCGATTGCAACCTTACAGTGCATTGATAACAACACATTCTAACCTTGTCGAATGGAATCCAGGAACAATTTGATTCATTTTTAGCATTCAGCTGGAAATAATGGTCGCCTTTGATCACGTGAGCCAGCTCATTATTATTGTAGCCTTGTTTGCCGTTGCAAGGATGAAAGGATGTTTTTCTAACTCTCAGACTCTGACACACTTATTACTGTATGTGAGCTTCATTATGGCGAAACCTTTCATATCTGGAGCAGTGGAATCAGTCAGTGGGACAGTATTGGTCCTTTTGGAAAGCCTTTTATCATCATGTTCAATAAACTCAGAGTAGCCACTCACTCTGGGTTTAGTGTACCTGTTGCCCAAAGCTGCAATCAAAAAGCCAGACAGGTCAGACAGGAATCATGACCAGGTCGGACCTCAATCAAAATATATATATCTTCTACTTCTAAAGCCAAAATAGTGAATAGGGACAAATAAGACACGGCTATTCATCGTTTCATGTGAGAGCGTTTATTATCTTAATGATGAAGACATCTGGAAACAGTATATACACAAATCAAACATAACATTAGGATTATATCTCCTTGTTTATGCCAATATGGTTATATGTCCATGTCCATGTTTTTTCCCTGTATACTTTATTATTCTCCTTTTACCCTGTTCTTCAATGGTCAGGACCCCACAGGAGAGACCACCACAGAGCAGGTATTGCTTGGGTGGTTGGTCTTTCTTTTCAGCACTGCAGTGGCACTGACGACGATGGCAATGATGGTGGTGGTGTGTTAATAGCATGTGTTGTGCTGGTACAAGTGGATCAAATGCAGCAGTGCTGCTGGAGTTTTTAAACACAGTGTGCACTCACTGTATTTACACTCATTTAAACACTACTATCTTCCAGCTGTTTCACCTTGTAGATCTAAAATCAAAGGCATAAACTTATCACTTGCTGCACAGTTTGTCTTCACACAGAACAATCAAGAGATGATGGAACAAAATCCCTCACTACCTTTAAGAACCTCCTCTAGACTGAGCTCCTCAAAGAGCACTTGTTCTCCTAACGCCTCTAACATACTAACTACTTCCTGCTCCCCCTCCTCCTTTCCTCCTTTCTTCTTATATCCCAATATTACTCTTTTGGCCTCCTACAGGCCCTACTAAATGTTTTTACTTTTTGTCTTAGACTTTCATGTTCTTTATTGCTTATGTACCTCATCATTTGTAAGTTGCTTTGGATAAAAGTGCCCGTTAAATGCAATGCAATGTAATGTAAATATGTAGAGTATTTTTTGCACTATAAGGCACATTTAAAATACTTAAATTTTCCCAAAAGTTTTCAAAAAAGTGCCAAATGTATGAATTTTACCGGTTCAGGAAGCGTAAAGCGTTATACAGGTTCCCAATAAGTGTTGCTTGAAATATGCCTTATAGTCCAGTGCACCACGTGTATGAAAATAGACCACTAAATAGACGTTTATTGATCATTCACCTAATCTTGTGGGACTTATAGTGCAAAAAATATGACTGTGTTGTGTTGATCGTTCACGTCTCCCAATTCTGATTACCAATTTCTAAAGAAATAAGAGTCAACAAACCCAATAGCAGAAACAGTGGTTTCTACTATTTCTACAGTGATACTTGTGATCTTGCATTTTGAACGTTTTAATTTTGTGTAATTTTCCTTAAAACAGTAAATACTTCTGCAGGTATCATTTCTGATGTAAATGTAATGTGCTAAACCACTCTTAGAGATTTCTTGTTCTACATGGTTTAATCAAAAACTCTAGATGGAAAAAACAAATAATCTACTTTTCTATATAAAACTAATCCTGTCCAAATAGTGTTTTTCTTCTGTGAATGGTTTAGAAATATCAAAACATTTTAAATAATTTAATAAAAGAGCCTGTCTTCATTGGAATACTAACTTGTTGAAGGTTTTTAAATCAGGCAAAATAGAAAAAAAAGATTGAATTCATAACTTTTTTTTTTTTATAATTTTATTTCTAATTTTTCCCATTTTTCTCCCCAATTTACACGGCCAATTACCCAACCCACTCATTAGGACTCCCCCTATCACTAGTAATGCCACAACACACCAGGAGGGTGAAGACTAGCACATGCTTCCTCTGATACATGTGAAGCCAGCCACCGCTTCTTTTCGAGCTGCTGCTGATGCAGCATTGCCGAGCAGCCAGCGCGCTTGGAGGAAAGCACAGCGGCTCGGCTCTGGTACATCAGCTCACAGACGCCCTGTGCTGCAGACATTACCCTAGGAGTGATGTGGGGAGAGAGCGCCATCTACCCACCCAGAGGGAGCAGGGCCAATTTTTGCTCCCTCTGACGCCGGCAGCTTGATGGCAAAGCTGCATGAGCTGGGGTTCTAACCTGCGACCTCCTGCTCATAGTGGCAGCGCTTTAGACCGCTGGACCACTCGGCACCCATTAATTCATAACTTTTACCCAGTAGACTTTAGCCTCACAGAAATATTTTGGAACAGTGTCTTCTTTGCTTTGAGGAAGAGAATGTGCTGAAACTGTCACACAGGCCAGACTATCACAAGACAGACAAATGCAAATGTGAATCACAGTCTTTGTTAAAGGGGCTTAGCAAAAAGGGGTAATGAGGGACATGCAAGGTCTATAACAAAAGGGCAGCGTAAACAAACAACTTACCAAAGAATAGTCAGGCAGTTCAGGGTTATACACAGATAATTCAAAAATCAGAGAGCAGGCTAAGGTGAAGTAACAATAAACAAAAGAGGTCGGAAACTAGGCAGTCAATAGAACAAGCAAGGCAAGGGGGAGGTCAAAGCAAAACAGATCGGTAACGGTAGACAGAACACAAAAAGGAAACACATTGTATGAGAGCTAGAAACTTAAATGCAATACTCGGCAGAGATAGGATGGAACTGAGGGGTGTATATACGCAGGTTAACAGGTGTGTGCAATCAGTAGCTGGGTGAGCAGGAACAGGCAGGCTGTCAGCATCAGGACTGACAGAATTATCCTTTGCACTGTTTTGTATGATTTATAAATAGTATATTTTTGGGTGCTGTCTGAGCTCTTTCACCTTAAATCTGTTATGAATGAGCATTTTATTCTTTGTCAATTTGTAAAATTTTAGGAAAACCATATTTGTCATGTTATTAGTATGTTTCTGGCAATATGTGTGATAGTGGTGACTTGAGAATAAAGCCAAACTTTAAACATATTTTTAGAGCTAAGTTATTTTAGTTTAAACCTCATGTGGGCCCAAGACTAATGCATCTTTATTTGCAAAAAAACTTATATGATGGAAGGCATTTTGTTTAAGATGAAAAAGATGGGTGGCAGAAGTAAGGGTGTTCTGTAGATCATGACACAGTAATACTATGGTTTTAAAAATTCGTAATAGTGGTATTCTGTCTTGAAAGCAGTTTTTTTGTATTTCTTTTGCTGTGTACTGTGAAGCTTTAAGAGTGTTTGTTGTTTAGGGTATTAATGGTTTGTAGGAAATGTAGTATCCTGCTTGTGTTTTTGCTACATTACTTTTTTATGATATTATTTTATACAAAATAGACAAAAGTTTGTGCTGAATGTTTCAGAAGTGCATTCTTCAAAATGTATACAGTATTTTTAGTGTTTTTCATTTGCAAATAATATTGGTACAGCAAAAATACCCTACAATATTGCGCTATTATTTTAAGTGGCACATTGCCCACCCTTGACAATATTAATTCAGAAGTTATAAATGTTTATATTTAGCAATACAAGGATTACAGTACAAAATTACATGTTTCAGTTTTTCAAGGGCATTGGCATTTTTTAGTCCAAGCAGTATTGCCACTTTAAAACTGGGACTGTTATTTTATTGGTTAGAATTCTAGAGGTGTTTTGTATGGCTCTCTGGAAAAATCTTGGAGGAGTCCCTTAAGTATACTATGCACAACTGGGAATGGAGAACCTGCCATGATGGTACTCGAGAAGACTTGATAGATAGAGAGCCTTGATTAGGCCGGAGGCACACACTTCTGCTTTGACCTCCAGATGGCCTCAGCTAAGTCTCTGGAGTGCCGAGCGCTGTCCTCTATGGCCGCCTGGGCTGCCTGGCCCTCTACGTTCGCCTAGGTAATAGCACGTCTGTGGGGGAGCGCACAAGAGCCATCGTTATAAGCGGCGCCATCATCGTAATCATCACAGCCATCCAAATGATAATGCGCCTTGGCTATGAAGAGCAGGGCACAAACCCCTTCAAGCGTTTGTTTAAATATGGAAGCTACAGTGTATGACCGGATTGGAGTTGTTTGCGTTAGCGGACGCCACAAGCTACGCACTACCCACGGCTCTCGGCGTAGAGTCTCGGTTGTGTGCGCCACCCGCACGCATCCAGCGCGAGGTAGGCAGCCGGGCGGATCTGTGTGCGAATGAAGACAGAGGCAGAAAAGGCATAAATATTGATGCGATGCAAATGCCAGGCCCAACTTTCTTGCGCTGGCTGCGTGTTTTCTTTGAAGTGTTGTTTTCTGCGTTGTGTTCTGGAGGCTGCACTGCTATACCCCGCTCACGACTCCCCTGTTATCCAGGCTGACAAATGAAGCCGTCTCATTTTGGATACGCGGCGGCTCTATCAGGAACCCTTTGCCTGCAATATAAAGCCAATGCAAATTAGTGATCTTCAGAACCTTGGCCTAGGGATTCGAGTTGGCTTTAATCCACGCAGAAGACAAGGGTATATATCTTTTAGCTCAATAATCTGCACTGCATGCATTGCTCACGGTTGTAGTAAGGCCAGCCATGATAATGCAATAATGTATTGGGGTGGGTGATTTGGTCCTAAAATATAATATCTTAATATTTCTGTGTATTTTTGTGATATCGATATTCTTGCCGATATGACAAAACAACAAAACATATTATATTAAGTTCAATAATTTACTACTGAAACAAAGTACATGTAAAAACAAGTATTAAATGACTTAAACATTCAGTTTCAAACATTCAATAGGCACAAAAAATCTGTACACTTTTGTCTGTTTTGCAAACACCAGTAACATTGGTAACTTACCAAGACTCTGATTTTGTATAAAGTGAAAATATATAATATATAACAAACTAAGTAATGCAATGTAAAAAATTATAATAAAATGTAAATAATAATGAAATAACACATTTTAAATTGTAACAAGATTTTTTTTTAAACATAAACAATTATACAAAAATAAAATACTTTTCAAACTTCAAAATAAATATGTTAAATGCAAAATAGACTGTCGTCATGATATGGATTTTTTTTATCATTTTAAAATGATGATGATGATGATGATGATGATTATGTTGATGATGATATTGTGTATAATAATAAATAACACATTGCTATATTATATGGTGCCAGAACGTATGTCAATAGATGATAATATTAAAATAAGTACTATTATAATATTATCATCTATTGACATACGTTCTGGCACCATATAATATAGCAATGTGTTATTTTATTTTAATTGACAAAATAATTACATAATAATACTTTTACAACCTTGTTAAAGAACATTGAACGTTTAATTCATAATATTTTAGAAGTATAATAGTTTTAACATTTTCTTTACCTGTTACAGTCTTCTTTGTGTACTCAATGTGCAACTTGCTAAGTATTGGTGAAGTTAATTTACATATAAACAAATTTACGACATCAAGGTCAGCAAATATACGTAGTCATACAGTAGAATTGGGAGATTTTACAGTCATTATAACTCAATGATTGTGGCAGGCCCAGTTGTAGTTCTAATTTGATGCATTCAGTAAAGGCACGCAGGCCAGTCAAACAGCGAGTAGGCTGTCCAGCTGCTGCAGATTGTATTGCTCAGTGTACTCGCAGAATCCAATATGGCACAGTGCAAATAAGTTGTAGAGGTGACAAATCAAAGCCCAGAACGCCTGACTCACAAACAGGCCGCTGTCAACAGTGAATAATTCAAGTGTTTGCCGGTAGAACAGTCTGCAGCCTGAATCAACGGAAGAGAATTGTTCTGGGAGATTTGTGCCACGGTACCGGAGTCCGTCGCTCGTTTACTCACGCTTTAAGCCCACATAGTAAAACTTTATATTGTGTTCTTGTCACACAATCCCGGGGACAGCGATTCTGACGGGGATTCTGTCATTAAACTCCGCCCTGCCTGTTCCTCAGCCTCCTCTCTCCTCCCATTTCAAGTTTTTCATGTTGTACATCACTGACATCCCGAGTCGTGTTTCCAACATTATTCAAGTCAGACCATGACAATCTAATGTGTTTATGTGGTATTAAAGACCAAATTAGTTGCTTATATAACTCACAGTCTTGGAGATGTAGAGCACAATGGAAATTATTAATACAATTCTCAAGTTAAGAAGCCTGTTTTGTAGTGATAAATGTACTAGTGGTATAATACACTGCCTGGCCAAAAAAAAAGGTCACACACTCTAATATGTGGTTGTACCGCCTTAAGCTTTGATTGCAGCATGCATTCGCTGTGGCATTGTTATAATAAGCTTCTGCAATGTCACAAGATTTATTTCAATCCAGTGTTGCACTAATTTTTCACCAAGATCTTGCAGCAGCATTGATGATGGTAGAGTCTGACCACTGCACAAAGTCTTCTCCATCCAGCACATCCCAAAGATTCTCAATGAGGTTAAGATCTGGACTCTGTGGTGAACAATCCATGTGTGTAAATGATGATCTCATGCTCACTGAATCACTCTTTCACAATTCCAGCCCCATGAATCCTGACATTATCATCTTGGAATTTTCCCGTGATCATCAGGGAAGAAAAAATCCATTGATGGAATAACCTGGTCTATATTCAGTATATTCAGGTAGTCAGCTGACCTCATTCTTTCAACACATACTGTTGCTGAACCTAGACCTGCAGACCAACTGCAGCATCAACCCCACATCATTCACTTAATTTTAGCAAGGCAATGTATTTTTTTTGTAATTAGTCACATGCACCTTGCCATCTAAAGCTGTGCTGAGGCCTATAAACCCTCACACATGAGTCTGTTTATTTATCAATTAATTATTAGTTTTTTTTCCTAACACAAGATCTCCCTTGAGTACACAGTTCCCTCATACCAAGCACATTTAACCAGAACAGCTCAGCAACTTCATATTTAGAGTAATGGTTAAATGCCCGGTACAGTAGTTAAGCATTGGTTTAGCAGTGAGATTTATAGCACTTTACATACATTCAGTGTCTATAAGGCTGCATAAAGCTTTAATAACCACTAATATAAACCTATAGTCTATCAATATTTAGGCAACACCAGCACATGGGACACCATTAAAACTAAAAAAACACCTGGTATACTATATCGTTATCTATACTATATGAAAAGATGTATAGTAAAATCTGTAAATATATTATTTTATTTTGACTTTACTAAGTAAACATTTGATCCAATGTGTTAAAATACTTACATTTTATTAATATTTGTGTATCATTTTAGGGATTTTAAGCAGGAATGGTATGTTATTATTACAGATACACATATTTCAGCTATTAATGTAAAACAAATAATTTAAGAGTTTAGTGAATCTTTAAGACATAGTAGCCTAGAATCTTCTAAACATAACCTCTGGCATGTGCATCCATCTTCTAAAAAAAGTTTTGCATTTGCACATTTTTGTGTTTCATTTGTTTTTAATTTCATATGTTACTGACTCATGAGCTTTTAAATCTACAAGGGTTGGACAATAAAACTGAAACACCTGGTTTTAGACCACAATAATTTATTGTCCCGGAAACAGGAGAGTTGAGGTGCACATTGAATTCTGCCGTGATTTGGGCAGCTGTAGTTTTATGTTTTTTGGATACAATCCGGGTTAGCACCCGAACATCCCTTTCAGACAGCTTCCTCTCGCGTCCACAGTTAATCCTGTTGGATGTGGTTGGTCCTTCTTGGTGGTATGCTGACATTACCCTGGATACCGTGGCTCTTGATGCATCACAAAGACTTGCTGTCTTGGTCACAGATGCGCCAGCAAGACGTGCACCAACAATTTTTCCTCTTTTGAACTCTGATATGTCACCCATAATATTGTGTGCAATATTTTGAGCAAAACTGTGCTCTTACCCTGCTAATTGAACCTTCACACTCTGCTCTTACTGGTGCAATGTGCAATTAATAAAGATTGGCCAGGAGGCTGCTCCAATTTAGCCATGAAACCTCCCACACTAAAATGACAGGTGTTTCAGTTTCATTGTCCAACCCCTGTATGTCAGCTATTAATTAATTCATTTCTACTGTACAGTTTAAAATACTTTGATGATATATGTGATTATTTAAAATTAAATAATCATAGAGCAAGTCATTAATACGTTTTTTTTTATTGCCTGACAGCACTATTAAAAACCTGAAATGTATATATTAATAAAAAAAAAATCATATGTCCCTATATAAACCACCTGAAAAAAGATCATGAAAGTGTCATGAATTCTACTGGATGCTGCTCATCAATGAAGTGTTATGATTTTCTATGCTTTGCACAATATCAATAAATAAATAAACAGTGTTTTTTATCGGGAACTGAAGAATAGAGTTTTTCCCGTCTCAGGGGTCTCTGACTGTGGTAAATGGGCCAGCAGTTTCTGGACAGAGGCCTTCTCTGACAGGAGAGTCTTTTTACCCCTCTGACCGGTTACGTCTTCTTCGTGTGTGAGATGCATCCTCTGTGTCACATCTGGCTGTTCTCTGGCAACTCTTTCATGCCGCTGTTGCTATCAGCCTCCTTTGAGAAAGGCCGGGGATACACACACAGACGTAAATCTGATCTGACAGTCTTTCTCCTGCTGATGGATTCTGTTCTGGCCTACAAGCTTTTAGGTAGAAGGAAGCTTCTGGTTTTGGGAATCAATAAAGGAAGAACCTCGGCTTTGGGTCAATAGAGATTACTGATTTAAAGCCACAGATTAGAGTTCAGGAACTGGATGCGTTCAGGTCTTACTCGTCCCTGTCTGTCAGCCTCCTGTGCTAAATTGATAGCTGTGATGTTTATATGGATGCAGAAAAAGCTTATGATTGTAATAATGACACATTGTTTCATTTGCATTCCATCACACTGTGCAGCACATGGCTTGCTGCTGGCTTATGTTTTATGCTGATTTGAAAGTTTTGCAAGTTTTTATGAACTCAAGTCAGCTTTTTTTACAATTGCACAGTTTTTTAATTAGCTCCTTGTTGACTACTGATCTGATGATGTCAGCGTTTTATAATGCGTTTCAATCCAAAGCTGCGTTTAACATATAAATTACAATTTCCTGTACACATTACATCTGTCTTAGTATTTATATATATATATATATATATATATATATATATATATATATATATATATATATATATATATATATATATACACATTCCAATAAATGCAGCAGGAACCTGAATATTATACACCAGCTGCATCATATCAGCCCTTATTGTGTACACACATACAGAGAGAGAGAGAGAGAGAGAGAAAGAGACAGAGAGAGAGAGAGACAGAGACAGAGAGACAGAGAGAGAGAGAGAGAGAGGCTCCTTGTGTAGAAATGACTCGAGGGAGATGAAAAAAGTGTACAGTAATAAAGTCAGCAGAGTGGACCGTAGATCTTTAACAGTCATTGGAGTGGCTCATCTGCTCCTCTGGCTGTAGAGGTGATCTCAGTAGATAGCTAAATATGATTTTCATATTTTGCACCTTTTCCTGAGTAAAATATAAGGATTTTTTTTTTTATATAAAAGCTGACCAAAAGGTTAAGGCTTAAAAATACATATAAAATAATAGTTTGCATATTTGATAGCTCTAAATAGTGCTGTTTCTTAATATTTTTTATATCTCCCAGATAAAATTAAACGACTGTATGTTTGTCAGATATTATGTAAAAACATTGAGAATCGCTCATATATTTGCAGCATATTGAGATGATTTATTTATAGTATTGCCCAGCCTTATTATGTTGTTTGAAATCTCATATTTTATCAAAATATGATTTAATTCCATTTTTTTTTGGGTGCAGTATGAAACCTTAAGTTTTACAATGAAAGAAAAAATTTTGGTTCTTTTTTGTTTTGGTTTTACAGTTATATTCCTCAATTTTTACATAATTAAATTTACAGATATAATTCAGTGCATATATTCTGTCATATTTCGCCATGGTTTTGTTTAATAAGAACTCTTGTTAGGAAATGATTCACCCTCTTATGATACATCAACGTGAATCTTGCGCTTCACCATGATTCATTTTAATTGTGATTGTTTAAAAAAACTAAAAGTAAAAAAAATAAATAAATGATTATATCTCAAAATTGTTTTCAGTTTTTAATTTAGATTATTTTGCCATGTTAGAATTATAATCTAAACATTGAAGATACTCTATGTAGTACATTTTTAGAATGTTTCTATTTGAAAAAATACAAATAAGATGCATTATTAAAAATGGTGCACATTAATTTAGTGCACTTCCATTTATCAGTCATTTTGAACTGCCAGTTTTTGTGGTGTATGTGTTTTAACACCTGTCTGGAACACTGTATTATTAATAACTCATTTACACAGGGTACAGGCTGCTGTAGAAGAGCTTTTACAGATATTTATTTTTTTATGGTGTTTAGAGAGTTGTGTTCACAGTAACTGCATTTGACACTGTAATTTATTTTTCAAAAAAACTAACCATGCAAGAATCTGATCTTTATTTTTAGGAGTTCTTTGCAAATAGGAAACTTGCCACTAGATGGCAAACATATTAAGGTGGACCTCTGACTCTGGCAGAGCAGCAGGCAGCTCTAGAGGAAGTCTGCATGATAGAAATCAAGCTTTCCCTGTGTTCTGTGTGGGGGGAAAACATGTCACAGCTATCAGTTTGTACATGAGGAAGCTGAGGGATAATAAATGGCCTGTCCTGTTTCTCTTGGACATATTGTTTTTTTGTTTTTTTTTGTAACATCTAGTTCACCCATATATGTGTAATATGTCATAGGATTTGACCGTTGATTGGTTTAAAAAAGCCAATTCTCTATCATCTGTCATCTAGCTTTGGACTATAAATGTGATGTTGCTAATGATCAATAATTAGGCTGCTGATTATCAATAATTAGCAATAAGGGGGCCATAATATAATTCTGAATTTCATTCACAATGTTTCTGTGGGTTTAGGTACCAACAATGACCATACTTGATCCTGAAATCCACACACCATATTTAGTATCATTAAAGGATGAGATATGAAAATGACCATTGATATGATTGGCTATCCTTGTATTATGACTTGACATTCATAGGCTGAAACATCAGGACCTGTTAAAAGCTTGTTAGGGCTGTTGAAACAAAATAAATGTTCATCTTTTTTTGTCCTCTTGGTCAGCTGAACAGCAGCCTCTTGTCAGACTGTAGACAGTGAGACTGGTGTTTCAGCAGCTTCCAGTTCATAGCATCTCTTGACTTGGTGATGCTTGGGCTATTCCTGTCCATCTGAATCAGTTTCCTCTCAGCTGAGGAGGACAGTTCGGTTATTTTTTGGAACGTTTGGGTTTGCTAAAAAGTTGGTTGAATTGATAATTGTGAAATAGAGCTTAGATCGGGCCCAAAAAAATCCAGCGGACCTGGCCCGAGCCCTCACATTTTTGCCTGAGCATAACCCAAACCCGACCCATTAACTGTCATTATGAGCCCGAGCCCAATTTAAACCTGACATTTTTTTAGTAAGTAGAGCATTTAAAAAAGGGGGTTAAAAAAAGGTCTGTTTGAATGAGCAAAATCTGTTCAGAATGATGTTAATTAACACTGCAATACTGAACAAGCACAGATCGATTATTTAAGAAAAGTCTAAGAAAGACAAGTGAAGCTTGTGTGATTATAACATTCTAACTTGTGCAACTTAAAAAAAAAAAAAACAGTTTGATTTGTTAATTTGCTTTATTGTGATTTTCACGCTACATCTATATATAAAATAAAAAATAGCATTAAAAAAACAGACAACTATGTCACAGACCAGAGAGAAGTGGTGGGAAATCTCAGGTTTGGGCTTCGGGTCAGGTCAGGTTCAGGCAGAGAATCCAAGCTCTATTGTGGAATCGTTACATTCATAACTCAGGTAAACATATTTTCATCCTCAAATCTGCATCTGAACTCCATGGAATTTCACTTCATTTTAGTAATCCAATGAATGCTGTCAAACAAACCATTTTAAGCTACACACCGAAACTACCAGCTGTCAATCAGGATCGTTAAGAGGGAGTTCAGAGGTTGTGATCATGACAAGTTAATCTTGGTCCATATATGGGCTGCAAGTGTAAGTGATATGAAACCCTTTTTCTCTGCAGTAAAATAACTTATTTACATTCTGAAAATGTTGATGGCTGTGGAAACTCTCATATGACACTTGGAGAAGCTGCCTGTTCACTCTCTACTCCTATTAATAATTTCAGATCAGTAACAGGAATCAACCCTAAATTATGCATGTTTGAATAGAATAAAAATAAAAACTAGACAACCATGACAAAACTAAAGGTTTACATGACATTGTCAGGAAATGCAGAAGGAGCAAGGAGAGGACATAGAGAGTGGACGCAAATGTGAGTGTTTTATTGAAAATGTATACAAGAAAACAAACAAAGAAACAGAAATAAACAAAGAAAACATAGAAAAACACACGCAACCTCAACAGATTAATAGAATAAACGTACAAGAATCGACACCGGAAACTAAGACAAAGGGACTATGTATATATATATATATATATATACACAGGGAAAATGACAGGTAACAGGAAACACCAAGGGACAGGTAACAAGGAGGGCGGAGCTATAAATGAAACAAAGATGAAAACACTTAAAGCGGAGACATGGGAAGAACAAACAGGACCATGTGAGGAACACATGAGGACACAGAGGAGCAAAGATAAACAAACACAGAGAACAACACGGAAGGTAAACAACAGGGAACAGGGCAAAAATATGACAGACATGACATGTTTGATCTGTTTTTCAGTAATGTTCCTTATCAAATTTGAAACCTGTTTTTATAATGCTTAAAAAAAAAGAAAGGCTCAATATTTAGGCCTGTATTATCAGGCAGACTTTTGACATAAATGCTGGCCTGGTAAAAGATTAAAAGACATTTTAAAAACTTTTAAAACATCTGAATTGTTAATGTTATTGAGTGGAGGTTGGGTTCACACTGACACTGTATGAATTACTTTGACTATATAAACTTGTGCAACATATTCTCACCAGGTTTTACTCTATGTGAATGTTGTACATATGTCTATAAGCATTTGATAACTGTATAATATAGTGTCCCAGACATTTTTGCATAATTACTAGTAAATAACTATAAAAACTATAATAGCATACTAGAGCAATTTCACTATTTCAAAAAAGCAATTGTCTATTTTTAGACAAAGAAGCCATACTGGCTTATTTATATTAATTGACACTTTCATGTCCATTAATTGTTTGATAAGTTTATATTAGTACATCCATTCCACCCCCAACTAAGGACATTTTAAAAAACTCCAATATTTCCATGATATTTATATCCATATCCATGTGAATTTCCAACTACAACTGCTATTTCTAGGTATATGTTTGAGTAAAATTAACATTGTTGTTTTATTCTATAAACTACGGACAACATTTATCCCAAATTCCAAATAAAGCATTTATTGGCAGAAAATGAGAAATGACTGAAATAACTAAAAAAGATGCAGAGCTTTCAGAGCTCAGATAATGCAAAGAAAACAAGTTAATATTCATAAAGTTTTAAGAGTTCAGAAATCAATATTTGGTGGAATAACCCTGGTTTTTAATCACAGTTTTCATGCATCTTGGCATGTTCTCCTTCACCAGTCTTACACACTGCTTTTGGATAACTTTAGGCCACTCCTGGTGCAAAAATTCAAGCAGTTCAGCTTGGTTTGATGGCTTGTGATCATCCATCCTTCTCAGAGCTTTTTTACATTTGGTAAAATCAAATAAACTCACCATTTTGAAGTGGTCTCTTATTTTTTCAGAACTGTATGTGTTTGTTCTTATTTAGGATATGCCTGGCCTTGAAGATTCCAATCAGAAAGAGTGAAGCAGACCTGCAACAACATCTCCCCATAAATATGGCTGTTGTGGAGCAGAGCCTCCACATTGTTATCGTTTGCCTTTAGCACTCACTATCCACAGTTCAGCACTTGAGGGTACAGTACTGTAGTCTTCCCAGTTGCCCCAGCTGGTCAAATTAAACGAAAAGCTCTGTCCACTCTCTCACCACACATACTGTAGCTTCTCAGTGTCTGTGCACAGAATATATGAAGGTAAATTCAACACACACACACACGGTTCACTTTTACAGTGCATAGTAGGCGAAGATGATGGAAGGAAAGGTGTGCAGCCCAGGTGTCTGTAATCTGTGTATCCTCTTGGACTCTAATGAGGCTCCGGTAACCCCGAGCACACACTCCCTCTGGGCATCTCGGCTAGGAAGCCAAAATTAGTCAGCAGGCTGCAATACTGAATCCTCAGGGAAGATAAGAGATTATTTTTAGGGAAGAAAGGGACAGAGATGAGGGGACAGGAAACCTAGGGGGAGGATGCGGGAGGATGCTGGGGAATCCAGGCATGATGGCAAGTTGTTTATGCCAGCTAAAGCCTGCGCTCCTCCTTCACTGTCCCAGAATCCTCTGACATCTCATGGCCAGGAGGTTAACGTATTATGATATCAATCAGAGTTGTAAATGTCAACAGGCATCTGGTATCTGTGTGTGTGTGTGTGAGAGAGTGTGTGTGCACATGGAGAGCAGTGTGTGACAGTCGCCCAGCTGTCTGCTGAATGGTGAGTTTTAATGGCAACACTGACAGTGCTGCAGTGTGTTCACACCCACCTCCACACACACACACATACACACGCACACACACATACACACACTAGTACAGTAATGCTGACTACTAATACACAAATACACTGTCTTTTACACTGGTTTATAAACTGTAATAATAGCCAGTGGGGGTGTTGTCATTACTAAACACTAATTTGACCTGCTGAGTTGATTTATGCCTTAGACCATTATCTTATGATTATTTAAACTATAAAAGAAAGAATTAAAAATAGACAGCGCAATAGGCGACCATTCAGTTCCTACACTATAAACCTATACATTGTTTGAACTCAAATGATTTAAGTCTGTTTTACATAAAATTGGATATTTCTAAATACTCAACTATTACTAATACTAATACTAATACTCAACTATTTTGAGTTACTTGAAAATTTGTCTGTACATTAAAACTAAGATCTTTGTGTTGAAACAACTTATAATAACTGAGTTTAGTCTGTTGCCATTGACAGCTTTTTTTTCATTGGCTTCTGTCACAATCTATTTGCATACTGGGTGTGTCCAACAGTTTCTGACTAACACTCACCATCAGTGTGTAGTGATTCCCCCTGGGCTACCTTAGAAATAAATCAAGTTCCTTTTTAGTTGTAATAACTTGATGTTTTAATTTATGTTAACTCAAGTTTTTATTCCCCATTATTTAAAAATTCGAGCAAACCAGCTGCCTTAAAAAAGTTAAGTAAACTCAGCTTATCCGGTCTTACAGTATAACAAAAATAAAAAAGTTAAAACAACTTCCCCTTTAGTTGTAATAACTTGATGTTTTAAGTTATGCTAACTTCAGTTTGCATTGTCCATTAATTAACTTTTTAAGGGCAACTGGTTTCCTAAAATTCTTTAAGTAATGCGATGCGATTTGTAGACATGGCAAATGAATAAAATGCGCCAAAGCAACATTGTACAGCGATTGGCCAAACAAATTCTTCGGACCGATTACAGACACCACCTTCTGCTCTGTGAACCTTTGATTCTGTTGGTTCTGAACACAACAGAGAGGATTATAGCCACTGATTATTCATTTTCTCTTTTTTATGAAGCATATTTGCTCAAATAATGGGTCATTTTGAAAAAAAACTGAAGCGTGAATGAACACACGCAACATCAGGAGCAGCCAAGAACACACCCACTGGACACAAACTGGAGGTGATGCGAGCGACTTATCATCTGCCAGTGTGAATGCCCTTTTAGTGTGGTTGTAGGTCTGATTGTCACGCCCATGTCCTATGTAGGAAGTTACATGGCTGTAAAAGCTGAGAATAGGCCAAAATGATTGACTGAGCTGTAAATGACCTTTAGTATGTCGGAACTGAATGAACCAAGAATGTTCTGTGTTTTGAAACTGATCAAGTCGTAAAGCAGAATTTGACTGCAAATGAATGATTGCAGTAGAACTTGGTGATATAGTCATTTTTAAAGACATTTTCACGTGATCACAAGTAAAATGCATCTGTGTTGACATTAAAATTACAATTAAAATACTGCCCTATACTTTGCATAGTGATTAATATTCCAAATCTGCACTCTATCCAGTTAAACATCACTAATTTATTAATAATTTATTAATAATTCATTACACTATCTGTAATGAAAGTGAAGTTGGTCTGTTTGTTAGGCACTGATTGCATCTTTGATATGCTCAAAAAAGTCTTATTTTCTATCAAAATAACAAAATGTATCACAATGCGATAAAATACTGTCATATTTACCAGTATGAAGAATTTGTTTTTTTTTATTTAAACAAACAAACAAAAAATATATATAGTGTAGAAGTGGACAATATGACAAAATTATATTGCTCTGTAATACACATTAATGCAATACATAAAATACTTTACTGAGCATATCAGGGATGACATACACACGTTATTGCAGAGAGTATTAATGAATGTCTTGTCTGGGTGTCAAGTACTGTGCATCAACAAAATGTCTATTAATAATGTATTAGAATATCATTGTATATATATTTATATGTGATACGTTTAGTGTATCGTAATGAAATCTTAATTGTGTGTATTGTTTGTGTATCTAAAGCAAAACAAACAGACTCGTCTGAGTGATCTCAAACTTTCCCTACACGCCATTTCTTCATGGCAGTAAAAAAGGGAGCAGCTGTGTGTTCTAATCATGCAGCCAATTACAGGCAGCTTGTTATTAGCCAGTCTGCAGTTTTCCAGCACCAGATCTGTGTGTAGCCTGACACTAATGTTGTGCTACATGACTGCGTGTGCTGCAGCTGACTCGTCACTGCTCATGTTTAGCACGTTCAGCTGACGAGAAGAGTCAACGTGTGAAACGAATCCATAAGCGTGGTGCAGTTAATCATTCAGCATTAGCTTTCCATTTTTCCTGTTGCCCTGGCACCAGGCGTCTGTCCCTTACACTGGTGTGTGTGTGTGTGTCACTGGTGTACCCGCCACAGATGGTGAACGCTGTGTCAGTAAACTGACAGGTGCTTGTGTGGAAGAGCTGTTCACATTGTACTGATTAGCCTTGAAGGTTGATTCTGCTATGAAAGGAACAGAATAGAGTGTACTGTGTGTGTAAATCAGTGCAGAGGCTTTAAAGACAGTGATGCTGATGGGAGGAACAAACTGGTGAGTGTGGAACTTGGGTGTTGTTTATTCGTACTGTAAAAACAGGGGTTGGGCAATGAAACTGAAACACCTGTCATTTTAGTGTGGGAGGTTTTATGGCTAAATTGGAGCAGCCTGGTGGCCAATCTTCATTAATTGCACATTGCACCAGTAAGAGCAGAGTGTGAAGGTTCAATTAGCAGGGTAAGAGCACAGTTTTGCTTAAAATATTGCAATGCACACAACATTATAGGTGACACCAGAGTTCAAAAGAGGACAAATTGTTGGTGCACGTCTTGCTGGAGCATCTGTGACCAAGACAGCAAGTCTTTGTGATGTATCAAGAGCCACGGTATCCAGGGTAATGTCAGCATACCACCAAGAAGGACGAACCACATCCAACAGGATTAACTGTGGATGCAAGAGGAAGCTGTCTGAAAGGGATGTTGTATCCAAAAAACTGAAAGGGATGTTGTATCCAAAAAACATGAAACCACGGCTGCCCAAATCACAGCAGAATTCAATGTGCGCCTCAACTCTCCTGTTTCCACAATAAATTATTGTGGTCTAAAACCAGGTGTTTCAGTTTAATTGTCCAACCCCTGTATGTGCTGTATGTTGTTAATTATCAGTTGAGCACTTTCAGTAAGTTACCATACACAAGCCATAACATTAAAACCACTGACAAATTGTTCCAGGGGCACCTGCAAAAAAAGAGTAGAATAACATATTAGGCAGCAAGTGAACAGTCAGTTGTAGAAGGTGATGTGGCTTTTGGTAAATTTAAATTACAAATTTAATGCGATTTTCAAAATGAAGTAATCACGATTTTACATACAGACAGTTTATCTTTTTAATCTTAAATATCCGAAAATTCTCCTAATTTCTGAAGTGTTTATCCAACTTACCTTGGTTACCGACGCGAGCATATTTTCTAAACAATGAGATCAGTCCGAGTTTTTAGTAGGAGGGGAAATAATCGATTATAATCAAAAATCTGTTTTTTTGTGAAAAAGGCAAAGATTATTATATTTTTTGAATGGAACTTTGGGGAGCTTTAGGGCGCTCATTGATGTCATTTTTTCAAGAGTCATGCGTTTGGGTGATTTTTGTTAGTTATAGAGAGTAACATATTTTATGGGAGAAATTTACCTGATGTTACCTGGTGTTTGTTTGTTTAAATCAGGCGCTTACATGTTTAAGGAATGGGTGGACCAAAGACCAAGTTCCCAGCAGCATTTTCTTTTTTTTTTTAAGGATTTTTTTGTTAAGGATGACCTGATTTTCCAAAAACAATTTCTGCTTTTTTATAGGGTCATCCATAATACCTTTTTTATTTTATGTGATGTTGTACATTGTAAAATTAAAAAAAGGTTCCAAAACTTGTCATATGGTATAAACCCAATGTTAGTGATGGTGTTACTAACTTTAACATTAGTGTTCTAGGGTTAACTGATTCTGGGTAATTATCTGCCTAAGAATGCCTTAGTAGGCTGCATTTCTCACATTTTAGACACAGTGTTAGTCTGGAAAAATAAGTGCAGCTAAGCTAGTGCTGAAAAACCTTTGAGGGGCTTAACTTATCTGTGACCTTAATCTATCGCCTTTCAAATTGATATCGGGATATCCAACAGTGATATCAAACATCATATTTGTTGTCTATATCGTACACCCCTAGCCTACTCAAACCATGCAAGATCACTATTGGTGACACTGTTGATAGTTTCCTCCCTCATGTTTTTGATGTGAGCTTCCAGAGACCCCTTCCTCCATTAGCGATCAGCTCCAGTAGAGAGTCGACTGTGGTCGGGCAGAGGCCCTGTGCTGCTGTGAGCTTCTTCCCCACACACTGAATATTTATGTCTGTGTTTGTGTTGTTGTGTCTATAGAGAAATGAAAACGAAATGTGCGCTCCGCCCGCGAATGAAGATAAGAGCTTTTTTTGTGACTTTCTGCCATGCCTTCTTCTGATTAGCATGCCAGTCTTCTGATTAGCTCACATAATATGGCAAGTACAGATATATAAGTAATTTGTTTACTTAATTGTGTATTCAGATAAGGCATATATAACTTCAAACAAAAACATAAAAATAAATTGTATGTTGTGAAGGTTTAGACTGAATATATTTTATAGAACCAAGATATGGGGAATCATTTAAGATTAAAAAATACGTATTTAACAATGGATGGTGGGGCTTCCTCAGGAGAAATAAAAAAAAAAGGCACACAAAATATTGGTTATTTTTTAAAACATTGTTACAATAGACATAAATTAAATCATAAATAAAAAGGCAAAATTATTGTTAATTGTTAATGAAAAATAGATTACTGTGTGCAGTTGATTACAGTAAGTAGTAACATTTGGGACATAAATATGCATACAGTGGACAGCACAGTGGGAGATAGTGATCATGATTCAAAATTAATTGAAGCTTCTATGAAGAGGACCTATGAGGATGGTACCAGAAGGATGGTGTGAATATATATGTGCCAGATATTTTTAGATTTATTTTCTAAAAACTGGCCTAGTTTTTTACCTGTCTCTAAAAAACATACATTTTACTTACTCTGCACAAGATTAGTTTGAATGAAATGGTAAAATAATGTCATCATGCTGCTCCTTTAGTTTTTCCACAAGACTAGAGTTATTTTCTGGATTTGAATCATTTTGAATCATATAGAATAGATATATTGTTATTTTTGATACATTTTCCATTTTTTGTATTTGCATGTGGTAACAATCCCTCCTTTGGTATATTCATGGCTACGGTGGAAATTGATAATGTTATTGTATTTAATATTGGCCACAATTTCCCACAAATTCACATGATATTCTATATTATATCCAGAGAAAAGAGCGTTACAACAATTACAACTGCCTAGCTACAGCAACCAAACTATCTTTAGTGTTCTATTCAGTTCTACGCTATGCTTTTACTGACTCTGAATGTCCGAACACACACATATCAAACTGGGTTCTGATGGATTCTGATTGGCGGCACCAAACACCACTCAAATATCGCAAATATCAAATATACACTAGCGAACCAATCTGCTCCATGTGCAAATACAGTTTTAATAGGAATAGGAATAATACTACAGGAATAGGAATAATAATACAGTTTTTACAGGAATAATACTTATTCCATAGTTTCGTAGATTGCTGCCCCTCTGTGTAAATCCATAACGACAATTAGCAGGGGTGTTATTTGGCTCAGACATGCTTAATTAGGCAGTAACTAGCATGGTTTATTGGTGAATGTGCTCGTTCTCATTGGACGCTTCACCTTTGATCTCCCCCCCCAGCAGCAGCATTGCTGGCCTGCCTCTGTGTTGTAGTGACCTACATTTGAGCAACTTAAAAGAGTGAATAGCCTTATAATCAGCCAGCCTGCCTCCCTGGCTGTTTAAAGAAGGACAAATTGTTCCATTTTCCTTTCCAAAACAACCACATCATCCTCCATTTCTCCTCCTCCATTTGCTTGCTTATGGAGTGCACTGTAATAGCTGCTGTATCGATCAGAGTAGCCTTTTCACTCTGTCCGCACTGTCTCTGTATCTGTATGTGTGTGTGCGTAAGTGTTGCTTGAGTCTTATGGGTTGAAAGATATTCCAGATGATGATTGGCTGCTTTGTCATCAGCACTTACAGCATGACATTGACCAGTCAGGCTGCACATTATATCATTTGTTAATTAATTGTTTCAATATCGGCTGTGTCATTCACTCAATCCAGCCGATATAAACGAGCGATTTTCACTTATTGACTGACTGAAAATGACCTATGTTAGCTTGATACTACCATAAGTACCTCCGTTTGCAACTGTATAGCTCTCCCAAATTAGTTATATGGGTCAAGTTTTGATAACTGAGTAGAAGAGGATAAAGTTATAATTTGCTATGTTTTTGCTAGTTTAATTAAGTGGTTCTACCTTAAATCGCCCTGCACTTATGGAACCTCCACACCATTATGTATATTATTATTGCCACCTTAAATAACCCAGTTTGCGAACATATTTGAAATCTTGTAGGAAGGCAGGAATCAATATTTGCTTTATTTTACCCTAAGTATCTGATTTAAATAACTTTTTTAAACGTATTTAAATTAATGCGATGGCACGGTACTAAACATTGTTAAAGATGATAAAACTATAGTTTGATACTTTTTTGCTATCAGTTAAGAGAAATTCCATCTTAAGCAACCCTGGAATTACATTATGGAGCACATTACATTAGCTTGATTCTACCTTAAGTAGTTCAGTTTACAACTGTATTGAAGATAAGCTAATATTAACCTATATTGGCTTGATGCCCTCTTAAGTACCCTAGATTATGATCATATTGAATGTGAATCTGATGGCCCTGCTTATGAAACTTGTTGTGTAAAAGAGAATGAAGTGAAACCAAGCGATTCTACCTTAAATAATCATGCAGTTAAATTACATGAACTCAGATATCTGAGCTTAATGCTACTTTTAGTAGCCCAGATCGCAACTGTATGCAAGATTCTACCTGAAGTACACAGTATGTGATTATATTCTACTGTTAAACTAATCTGATAGAACGATACTAAAAAAAGAAGATAAATTTTGTCTTTTTTTATCTATCTGTTTATTTAATTTTTTGTGTATTGTTCATCTGATAACATTCATCTCCCAAATTTAGTCATGTTCAATTCCATTTGCTTGGATACATAGATACATGTTTTTTGTAATTCTGTATTTTTTGCACTTAAGGCACACTTAAAATCCCTTTATTTTACCAAAAATAGTCAGTGTGCCTTATAATCCAGTGTGCCTTTTGAATTTTACTAGACAGATATTAAGGAGGAGTAAAGTACAGCAGGAGTTTCAGTTTAGTTTTCCAGCACCAGGGCTGGATCAGTATCAGCATTAGCTAGTTTACAACTGTACAGAAGTTAAGCTAACATTAACTTATATTAGCTAAATGCCACCTTAAGTACCCTATATTTGATTATTAACTTAGCTTAGCTTTACAGGTCTTTCCACCGAGTGGCGAGACCTGCTGAATTAGAAGGAAAACATGGCGACACCCCTGTCCCTTACTATTTTTGCATTATGAACCTTATGTATGAAATTAGACGAGAAAATAGACGTTTATTGATAGTCCGCTTTAAAATCCTCTGCGCTTTATAGTGTGACAAATACAGTACA
The DNA here is from genome assembly GCF_023375975.1 of Astyanax mexicanus. Classification (NCBI taxonomy): domain Eukaryota; kingdom Metazoa; phylum Chordata; class Actinopteri; order Characiformes; family Acestrorhamphidae; genus Astyanax; species Astyanax mexicanus. Next base: position 98,651,138 of record NC_064408.1, read on the forward strand.
TTTTAGGCCAGTCATTAATGCAGCATAATTGGGAGTCTCAACACAGCTGGAGGTGAGGGAGACCTACCAAATCTGATGTGTCAGTTAACAGATGCCCACACTAATTAGTATCTTGTACCTGGCCATAGATGAATGTGGCTTGTGCAGAACTCACTCTAAAATAGGTGAGTCATGTCAATTGCTTAACATTTTGCAGGATATGTATTGTAAGGAATATTAAATATGCAGTATAATTCATATGCTTGACTGGCTGGACAATAATTCAGTATCAGTACACTATTTTGTGTTTCAATAATGTTTCAATGACATTTTGTAGCAACTGGAATTAAGAGATACACTATATTGTTTTATAAATATTTTCCAGCACTACATGTAACTTTCCATTACTTAAAGGAATTTAAAAGAGATGAAAAATATGTCATAGATGATACTATCTGAGGCTGGAGCAGTATTAGCATTAGCTGCTAACCTCTAGCTCTTTCGCCGTTCAGAGGTGAGTATATAAGACTGTAACCTCTGTGTTTACTGTGTTAAAACAAGCTACTTGGGATGAATCTTAGGGTTCTTCAGTGTAGCGCTGTTAGCTGACATTTACTAGCACTAAACGCTGCTAACTGCGACTAGCGCTGCTGCTAACTGCGCTGTTGAAAATATTGTAAATGTAAGCTTACTGTGAATAAACAGAAGTGATTTACTCGCCAAAATAAGCAGTTTTCAGGAGAGAAATCTGTGTAGATTACTATGCGACACCCTTGTTTCTTACTATTGTCACTTAAAATGCGCCTTATAATCTGGTGCACCTTATGTATGAAAATAGACCAGAAAATAGACATTCATTGATGGTGAGCCTTATATTATGGTGCACCTTATAGTCTGTAAAATACGCTATACTGTATATGCCGAAATTCGATATCGACCACCTGAAGAAAAATCAATGCTCCTTCTGCTGAAGGACCCTAATGCCAGCCACTTGTTCTGTCCTTTGATGTTCCTCTTGAACTGTAGACCACCAATTGTTTCCTACCTTCTTTACAACCAGCAGGTGAGCAGACATCTAAATTCTACACCTCTACACCTCTCTTGATAAAAGCTCTCGTGATCAAGCCTCCAGTCCAGATGGGTACAGTAATGAATGTGGGTCTATGGATCCCGGGAGAAGGCTAGATAGCATTCCTTAAGTCATTACCGCAGGTTTCCTTTTTTAACAAGAGGGCTGTAGGTCTTTTCCCCGCCCCGCTCCTTCACTGTTGACGTTTTAAAATTCCTCTACATGCTTCTCACACAAGTGATATGACAGACCGAGGAGACTCGGCTGGCCTTGTTTCCACTCTAATTGGGTTCATTAGGCTTGAAAGAGCAGGAAGAACGACTCTGTGGAAAAAACGGCGTGTTTTTCTCCCCTGTGGCAGGACATCACCTTCAATGCCATTAGAAGAGAAGTGTGAAATACCTCGGAGCGTGGAGAGGTTACTTATAGGGGAGTTTACCAGCTGAGCTGTTAGAGCTGAGAGTGACGTTGAGTTGGTCTCGTTTCTCTCTCTCTCTCTCTTTATCTCTCTCTCTTTCTCTCTCTCTCTGGGTCTCTTTCTCTTCACATGGTCACATGTTCACATCACAGGCCTTATTGCCCAGTTCCAGTTTTTTTTTTATGTGATACGAACTTTCTGTCCGAATGGTTCACAGTCTTGTTAGTGACCCATATCTGTCATTGCTGTGAAAACACCTCCACCCTAAAAGCGCCCACATGCGACATTTTATCAATCTGAAGGTGCTGCTGAGATGCAGCCAGCATGGGATGATTACCACAGAAACCAGTCAGGTTTCCATCTAGCTGATGAATTCAATACATTGCCTCAAATATATATTACAAGAATGAAGCATTTTCTAGCTGAAAGAGATCAAGAGTTTCTAGCAGCTCCTTACCAAACAAACAAAAAAACTATCCATCAAATATAAAAAATACAAAATACATCTGAGATGTATGAAGCAACGACTGCACTAAACTGACAAATATTCAGGCTCTGGTAATGTCTACTAATCAGCACCTAATTCTTCATGCATGTCTTAATACTTTCCAGACATTGAACATCAGTCAGTCTTTATTTCTCCACTGATACTTGCTGACTTCTTTCATATTTCTCTGTACATTTCTGTTTATATAGCTATGGTCTGAAAAGGCATGATCAGACATTATTTACTCTATTTATTCCCTGATCATTAGACCTGAGCTAATTGATGATAGTATGAATCTGTCAATATTACCAATCATGAAGAACTTTAGCATCATACAATTACAGGACTGTGCAGACTAACGACAAACTGTTACACTACTCCTCTGGTAAAGTAGAGAAATAGATTTAAAGACAAAAGCACAACAGTTTAAAATCAAAGAGAAAACAAGGTGCATAAACATTTGAATGCATCAAAATAAACCTTTGCCCAAGACTTAAACTGAATGGAATACTAAACACATCGTTCTCTGTCTGTCTTTGTGTCTAATGTGCTCTTTCTGTGTTCATTTGTTGCTCCGCCCCAGTCCCGTGTTTCCCCACTGTGTGCTTACCTGTTCATTTGTAGCTCCGCCCTCTCATTACCTGTCTTAGGTGTTTCCTGTTTCCTGTCCCCTTCTGTGTATATAGATAGTTCCCTTTGTTCCTGTCTCACTTCTCCGTTGTTGTGCGTTTTACGAGTCAGGTTCTCGTGTTTCTTTGTTTTTATAGTCATCAGTATTCTCCATGTTTCATGTTTTGTTTTGCTTCAGCTTTTTTGTTTCTTTGTTTATTTAGTTTCTTATTTGTTTATTTATTTATTATTTAATACATCTACTCGCATTTGCGTCCACCTCCACCTCTCCTCCTTGCCCCAAACTGACATTAACACTCTTAATTATTATTATTTTTTTTTTTTTCATTTTATTTAATCATGATTAATCACTGAATATTGTTGTTATTAATACACTTTATTTTGTAAGTGATTTACTTCACTAATATAAATGTAATTTCATTTTGCCTAGCATTGATTCTTTTTACTTTTATGTACCTATTATTATTAGCTTAGCCTTAAGAAGAAGGAAAAATGCAATTATTAGTTTATACAATTATACAGATAAATTTTTCATATCAGATCCGTGACACACTGATGCAGTTTGTTTCATTTCGTGTCATTTTAACCCGGTAATGTGAACGTAGCTTTAGAACTGCAAATGACATGAGCTTGAGTGTTTTTCCTTTCCCTCTCGGACAGAAATGGCAGGGGTAAGAGCTTTTTCCATCTTGTTGCAAATGAACAGCATCTGGCCTGCGCGTTTTCAGGCACATTCACGCTACGAATCCATTTGAGTCGGCCGCTCAGCGCGCGCCTCCTGGGATTGGCCCGTGTCAGCTGCAGGCCTGAGCCACGGGGCAGAATCAACACGGCGCTGCAGAGCAGCCTGCAATAATGAATACTACATGCAGAAGGGGGTCGTTATGAAAGGATCAGAAATGCATCATGAACTGTGGCGTGTGATCCGTTCACTGTTAAGATGGAGCTTCTGCGAGGGTCAGTTGACAGCAGCTGCTGCTGTACCTGTGTCTGCTGGGAGGATTGGGAATCAGATGAAAGTAAAGGCCTTGATCTGGAGCAGTTTCCAGTGGTGGGTGAACGTAATGTTGGAAGACCTGTGGTGTTTCCCCTTCTTTTTACCAGTTCACTTCAGGAAGTGCCTGTTAATTAGATTTTTAGCTACATTGAAGAGTGTTGGGAGCAGAAAAAATGGGTACACTATGCTGTCCGACTACAACCACTGAATACACTGAAGGCTAAGGAAAACAGTGGGGTTTGGCATTTAGTTGGATTGTTCATCTAAAAGAAAACTAAACACACATATTAATTAATAGTATATAATATCAGTATTAACAGTTTTAACATATTTTATTGGTGATTGTGCCAAAAGTCGACTTTCCTTGGTATGCAGGCGCATCACACTGCAGTATGGACACAAGCTCTTAGACTGGAAATTCATTTATTTACTGTGACAGTAGATTAACACTTATTTATAAATAGAAATTCAAAAAATCTGAGGATAATCTTTTACACTCATGGGGCGTACGTGACGGGGAGCTGAATTCTGACAGACAGCTAGAATTTGTCACAACACCTGGCAAAGCAACTCAAAGCCAAACTCATAACTAACATTGTAGAAAACAATAAATATGAATTATGGACAGGCATAGGTCAGCTGATGACGACCGGATGTAAAAAACAAACCTTGATCTTGGCGTTTTTCTGCAGCCCTCCATCATGTTTTAGGCAATGACTGAATTCCTGAGTAATATTAATTTAGTCTGTTACATATGTTTTTATTATGAAATATAGTTGTATGATACATTTTATTTTTATCATTATCACGATTTGGCGATTAATAAAAAAAAAAGAAAAACAGATCAAGGTAGAGTTCACAGTGAACCCTCACACCAAACTGCTTCTTAGCCTGAGAAAAAAAGTTCAGCCAAGACAATAAACTGAGGATTGTAAACTAATTTAGGTTCTCAATTCATTGCATTTCATATTGATATAGGCATATTCAATTTATCAAGTTATTGTACATTACATTTTCTGTCCATATTGTGCATCCCTATTGTGAAATTATGTTGACTGTAATTGTAATGTAACAACCATTGTAGGGAACTGGCCCAGTAGACGGGAAAAAGAAAGTCACTTTAAATCCCTAAAAGATGGTCCCAAATGCAAAGAAAACAAGTTAGCCATGGCCAAAGCATATTTTTGTGCTCTGTCTGAAATTCTCGGTTGTTTTAGGTTTTTCATAACTACTTAATGAACACAGCAGGATTAATTTAGTGTTAAGCCCAGTGAAGTCGGTGGGAAGAGCTCTGTAAAATCAAGACATTTTCCACATGATCGGTTTTTGACTTCAGCTTCAGCATCTTCATCAAATCAGAAAATAGAAACCACAAATCCCAAATCAGTATAAGCATTATTTTTCTATTCATAATATCACAATTCCACATTGTGCTGATTTTCTTTCTGCCACCATTGGTTCTTTAGGTAGGTGGAGAAACTTAGGCAAGGTGTTTTGGAATAGAACTGTCCAGTCTCATTGGCATTAAAGCCAAAGTCTTAGAACGGGATGTTCTAGTCAATTCCTCTCAGAGCGGCTGACTCTACCCTAGCTGGTAACTGCTTTAGAAAGTGCTCTGTATTCCAGCATAAGATGGAGGAGAGTAATGGAGTTTGCGGCTTGGGGATTTCTCTTCTTTTGTCATGCATTTTGAAAGGAGGCATTAGTGTTGTGTCTACTTTTTAAATCACCCAGGCACATGATCGCCCCCACATATCTGCTTGCCAAATGGGATGTGCCATGATTTATTTGTCAGTGTCACGGCTGCTTCAGTAATACGGTTCTGCCCAATTCCTAGCGGGAGCCTGTGGGGAACTGACTGGGTACGGGATCCAGACCGACCAAAGAAATCCTCTAACTCCTGCACGGAGTGTCGAGCCCAGTCTCCACCAGTGTTGCTGAAGTGCTTTTTTTTGTCATCCGTGAAACAGAACACACGTGAGTCCATTTGAATCAATGTCTTGCTTCAAACTGGGTTAGCAAGTTGTGCTTTTTTCAATTTCCATCAAAACGTGAGAAGTCCTGTTCTGCCTTGTCATCTGTCTGCTGGAATAAAACACAAACTCCAATGAAAACCACCTCCCAGATGTTTGTGGATGCCCCTTGTAAGAAATACGTTCAGCTTCTATAAATTGAATTTTCATTCCGGCAATTCTGGCCACACCATGGAAACACCCCTATCTATGGACACACTCTCAGTCTTGCTGAAGCCTATAACACTATTTTTTACAGTTCTACCCTATTTTAAACTAGTAGTTGACTCAGTAGTTCATTTATCTACTGTTTACATATCTTTTGCACTGCTAAATTTAAATTATTATATAACTGTGTATTTGCACTTTCTGTATGGCTGACATCAGTTATCCTCACTTTATGCACATCAACTGTTTATTGTGTTCAACTGCACTACCTCCATTCTCCATTACACACACACACACTAAAGACTGTACTTTTATACTTTACATTTTATTTTTTATTGTATTGTATTTATATGTATTGTTATATTTTATCTTTTTGTAACTTTGTGTATTATACATACCTGCTTGCTGTATGTCTAGAATTTCCCCTCGGGGATCATTAAAGTATCTATCTATCTATCTATCTATCTATCTATCTATCTATCTATCTATCTATCTATCTATCTATCTATCTATCTATCTATCTATCTATCTATCTATCTATCTATCTATCTATCTATCTATCTATCTATCTATCTATCTATCTATCTATCTGAACCCATTGGAGGCACAGAAGTGCAAATGGAGATAGGCAAGAAATGTTGGCACCATCCATAGTACCAGGTGTGGGGAGGGTATTGAGAAGTGTGCCCTCTGGAATGATGGAGCTATATCCATTTGGGATTGGATGTTGGGGAGTTGGGACCTTGGCCTCATTAACACTCTTTTTAAAACAGTTGAATTCATAATAAACAATGAATAAGCAAGTGTCTGAATTATTTTGTCCATATAGAGCACATTTAATCTACTGTAGTGTTTGGATAATATAATGTTAATAACACTTCTCCCATTCCCATCCTCCACAGAAATAATAACTTTAGAAATTACAAAGTATACTGTCACGCAGGCCAGACAAAATGTAGACGCATACAGATACTCTACACAAAGTTTATTAACAAAGGGGTTAAGCTTACAAGAGTAATGAGGGACAGGGAAGGTCAATACCAACAGGGCAGCGAGAATAAGCAACATACCAGAGAGAGTAGTGAAGCAAGCCAGGGTCATACATTGGAAATCTAACACAGCAAAAGTGTAGAGGCAATAGAGGAGACAAAAATACAGCAATAGGTCGTCAACTAAACAAACAATAAACTGTGCAAGGAAGACAATAGAAGGGTTGGTAACAAAAAGAGAGAAATACAAAAGAAATGCATTGTAGAAGAGCTAAAAAACTAGTTTCAGCACTCGGCAAAGAGGACAGCGATATGAGCACAATGAGGGGTATATATACACGAAAGGTCAGGTGGGAACAATCAGAAGCTTGGAGAGCAGGAACTCTGTGTCACATGATCAGTGGAATTAGGGAAGTTTGGTGTGAGTGCATGCTGCGAAGTGGAGTTTAAAGTCCGGAGCAAGCAGACTGACCGGGCCAGTACTGACATATACTGTCATAAAAGCATTTAAAACTATGTTATACTGTATATACAGAACAAGCAAAAAAAAGTAAAATTTCAACATGTACAACATTTTAGTAAATAAATGGTTATTTTAGAATTATATATGTTTATCCAGAAGCTACACTATTTTTATAATACTTAGTGTGTAACAGTCAGTTGTGATTCTTGTATTAATCAACACGTGTGGAGGTCTGACCGATAGTGTAATGGTTTTAATGAGAAACCGTTTCTTTATCTTTTTTGTGTGATTGGGTGATTGGAATAAAATTTGCTGACCTTACAGCAAAAGAAAACACTGTGAACAACGTCAAAACATGACCTTATTTGTTCCAGTCTGCTCCAAAGTCTCAAGTTATGTCACTTTAGCTCTCTTATATTTATATAAAGGATCTGTTTTGTGAGCATTTATAGCAGTGGTACGTTAATTATTTCTAAAACAAGTTACATGTTTTTTGGTGGTAAATCAATGAATGCACAGACAAATCAGACAAAACGTTTTTGTAAAACAGGCAAACATATAATATATAGTTTAAAAAATATTTTTTAAATATTAAAAATAAGTGGCTCATAGAAATATTAATATTTATTTTTTTTGTTTGTTCTGCCTACTCTTTCATTTATTTTTGTTTCTTGTGTGTCACATCAAAGATTGCATACAAAAAAAGACACACATTTTGAAAAAATAACTTAAAGATCATCAGTTAATTACATTTAATTACAATGGCTGGACAGGCAATTGCACGCCAACAAACAGCTCCTCCACTGCTGCTCTCCCTCAGGAGCGCTATACCACAATAGCAGGTCTTGAGTTTAATCAAAAGCAAATTGCAGATCTATTGATAGTGTTGTGTACTGAGCATCTTATCTCGCCAGATTGTGCTGTTATAAGGTGTTAATGCCCTCCCAATAGTGGATTCCTGGCTCCTGTGGACAAATAAAATGCTTGATTTCTTTTAGCAACTGCTTTGGATGCATTTGAAGGCATCTCTTCATTTTTGGCAGACGTCCTCATGAAATTGAGACTTTATCTGCCAACAGACCAGCGCGGCCACACTGCTCATGAGGTAATGGAATGGGTTCAGGAATGAGGATGTTGTGGTTATGTCAAAGAGAACACAATCACTATATTTAACCATTGACCTACCGACTTGTGAAGCTGCTTTGGGGAATGTGTGGAGACATAAAACCACTGTTGGAGGTACAGTATCTCAAAAAAGTGAGTATACACTCACATTTAATAAATATTTTATTATATCTTTTATGTCTTCATGTCTGCTTACTTCTCCCTTGTCCAACACGTCAACTACGAGAAGAAATATGGAAACAAGACTACATGAAGAAAACTTAACCAAACCTTTCGATAAGCAGGAATATTTGAAGTTGGCAAGCCTCTTTAAGTAAAATGGCCTGTTTAGACGTGCTAGTGTGGGTTCTAAAATGCATTGGAATGATGATTTCTTTGTATCTTTGTCTTCCTGTACTTGTAAAAACTAAATAATCTCCCTAAATGCCTGCTGCTGCTGCTTTAAAAAGTTCATATATCCATCCATTCTTGTTACTGTTACCTAAGGATTGATGGAATATCAAAATCCTGGATCATGCTGCTTGCCATCAGCTGACGGAATCTGAGAAAGAGAGTACAATTGGCTTTGCACTCTTTGGGTAGATAGGGGTAGATGGTGCTCTCTCCCAACATTGCTCCCAAGGTGATATTGGTCAGAACAGGCCTCTGTTAGCTGATGTATTGAAGTTGGGTTGCTGCACAGGAGGTCACTGGCTTGACAATGTTCTTGAGTATTCTAGGGCATTACTAGTGATAGAGGGAGTACTAATGAGTGAGTTTGGTAATTGGCCTTCTGAATTTTGGAGAAAATGGGATAAAATAAAAAGATACATTCAATTATTCATTCAAATAAATGAGCCATTGGTCTGTAGAAATTATACTTTTTTTTTTTAACTAATTCCTCTGAATTTCGTGAGTGCTTTTTTTGCCATTTTTGTCAGAACATTCTCTGTCGCCAAATATTTGGTGCATCCCTAGTCTCTGACCATGTCTAAATCTGGTTTGAGTGATCTGATAATCCAATCACAATGATTTTGGGGTTGTTTGCTTCAAATGTGATCTGATTGCCAAAAACAAGTGTTCCTGTTGGCTCAGGTCTTGTAGCATCTGGACTCTTAGAGATCTAACTTTGTATGTAATTCTGGGATGAGTCGACACTATGGGCGAAGAGTCAGAACCAAACTGGTGGTCATGGAGGTGAGAAAGATGAAGGGTGCATATAATCTGAAGTCTGCATCTGGAAGCAGCAAAGCAGCTGTGTAAGTCGAAGTCTTTAAAGACTGGAGGAAGTTGGTCATTGATTGAGATAAAGGAAATGTAGCATTGGGGTATTGTGGTAGACTCTACACTGAAGCTTTCATTTCAATTACAGACTAGAACACATTGCAGACTTTAACCTGCACTGTTGTATCGGTTGCCTTTAATATGTCATTGACAAGAAAAAAATAAATCTATCCAAGCCTGAGGTGGTGGCATTTGCAGGGTTGGGTTGAAAGCATTGACCATTGCCACATGTCCATTTCCCGCAAGGTTTGTGCGGCACTTACATGTAGAGTCTAGTGTGAATTCAGGGTCAGTGGAAGTTTCAGGCTTGTTTGTTTACTGACTCTGGCTCAAAGCTATCAAGTATCTAATGTAAACTACTGGGTCGACATCTATTGATAGACGTGGTTCTTCATCTTTAACTGCATATTCAGAGCCACAAGGCAGGTTGGAAAAAGAATCCAAAGATACCCGCTGTCAGGGCCGAAGCTTATTGGCCACGTCCTGTTCATTATTCATATCAATACCCAGCAGCATTCTATTCTTAGTTACTGTCATAAACGTCTCATCTTTAAACATGCGCATATGCGCACTGATGCATGCATATGGATGTTCAGATGAGCAGTGGATTATTCACTGGGTGACTGCAGCTGATGTAAACAGAGCATATACTTATTCTTGGATGTCATATTGATACTTCTGCCTCAGCGAGTGCCGAGGCTACCTATGGCTTGGCTGCAATTTTAATATGCAGGTATATTTCATTCATTCTCAACCTGAGTCTCCAAGAGTACAATATTAGTCCTGGAGGAGAGGTTCACAGTAATAGTCTGTGACGTGAAATGCCGAAAAAAAAAACTGATATTGAACCTCTGCTGAGAGACAGATGGTGCAGGAAATGGGGTCAAATTGTCCAGGAAAAACCTTGAACAATTGGGCTTTGGGTTTTACTATTATTGAGCAGTTTTGAACAGTGTTATATATACAACACATACTGTATTATGTAATAATAACAGTACATTGATGAACATATCATTCCTTAATTAATATAATACTGATAGAATAACACAAACCAAAATAAATATGGAAATAATGTTTTGTCTTAAACATGCATGAACTGTAACTTATCATAATAACATTAATGTCATATTATCCACACCGGTAACAATTATTTATGTTAATTTTAACTCAGATAACACATAAACACATTTTGCTTTTTATTTTGACAGCAATACTGATAATCTGCTACATTACAGTAATAACTAAGTTGACAACAGTGACTTGTAAGCAGGGAAAATGGATTGTTCTTCTTAAAGTTGCGACAAGGGTTGAAATCAGTCTGCAGGTCTCCAGACTAACTTTCTTCACAACCGTCCCAGAACCGTCCCAAATTTTTCCATCCAAAAATACATATTTATTTTTTTTTTTAACCATTACCAGAACTGTATTTTTATAAAGCCATAATGTCAGAAGTTGTTTGGATTTCTTGACTATATGTCCCTCCTCCTCTTGCAGAGGTACCAACAACCTGATTGGCTCCCAATCATTGTTGAACCAGCAGGGGATCTCCTCATAACAACTCAACTGGTTTCACCGCACATAGATTTGCCATCCTGAAAGCATCCCAAAAGAGCTTTAATCTCACCCATGTGGTATTTTTTTACTGTTCCCAGGACAATGGAAATCTGGTCTCAGAAATACCAATTTACAGTTTTCTTTACTTTCCACTATGGACCTTTCTAACTAACTAATTCAATGTTTTGAATTAATCCTAGCTGGAGGTTCATAGTGGATACAGAAAAAAAGCTCATTATAACACAGGTAGTAACTGATAAACTCAAGACAGCTCATTACAAATAAATATGGGGCAATGCTGAATGTAAGACAATAGAGAACACTGAAAACTAAAACAGTAAGCTAAAGGCTAACTAACAGACCAAAACATCACTGGGGTAGTGATGCAACTGAACACAAAACACCTAAGACATAGATGAGTCACATGAAACAGTAGAAAGAAGACAAAAAACATAAGGGATAAATTATCAGGAACAAGAGCGAGGATTCAAATGATGAGGCAAATGGACTGAGACAAGCACGTGACAGTATATAAGATGTGACACTACACACTTAAAAACTTGAGATGCTTCAACTTGAAGAAGAAGCATTATGTGAAAACTGGTGTTTCTTGCCCCAGGACACACTTTTCTGGACAAGCTGAGAGCTAGAGAACAATCACTGAAAGTGATAGAAATGTGCTCAGAAGTGGTAGAGTAGTTTTGTAAGACTTCCCTATACACAAGTACGTGTTACACAGTTCTTGTGAGCATTGCCCAACACACTTTATCAAAGTTATATAGGTCAGTTAGTAGTCTTCCAAGCCTGAAAAAGTAAATATAGAGATACTGTTCTTCTTGTTGCAGGGCAGCGGAGCTTCACAATGATTCTGATGCTGCTATTTTAAGGTAAAAACTCTGCTACATAATGTTGCTTTAAGCAGTGTAATAAAAGGAACACTTTTGGTTCCATAAAGAACCATGCTTGGGGTAGACATGTGAAGAACTGTTCAAAGGTCTGAAAACCCTTTCCTTGTGTAAAGAATTGTTTCTTATGAAATCAAGTGGTTTTGGCTTCTATGGCACTGCTCAAATAACCTTTAGTAGCACCTTTCTTTTTAAGAGTGTACAGTTTATTTTTTATCCTCAATTTTACCCTAAAAGCCAGGCCTTGATGTTAAATATTGAACCAGAGAACTGAACAGTGGTTTTTGCCTCTCTCTCCCCTCTGTGGCTTTGCTTTTTTGTTAAGACCAGTCCTTTCAATTCCACCAAAATGCCACGCTATTTATTGTGTGGCACTCACACTATTGTGTTCTTGTCCTTTAGCTCAGTTTCTATAGCTCATCATATCCGCTGCATTCGTCGGTTCTGTCCGTTTGGGAGGTCACGGCAGAACTCTGCAGCTAAACTGTAAACAGACGCAGAATGTGGTCGTAACAGCGGCCTTTGTTGAATATTGGATTACCCCCTCCTCCTAGATCCCGGGCAGCCCACTGCTCGTGTAGAAGCAGTCCATTAATTCTTTTAAGTGATTCCACTGTTCACTTTTAATCACTCAGCGAGGAGTTTCCTCTCAGCACAGTTTGACAGCACGTGCTGAATGAAACAGTCGAGACACGAGCGACCACAAAACAATAGAATTACAGAAGCCAGCCAGTGCTCATGGTGCAAAGAAACGCATGGCAGTGGAATATCCTGCTGCCGCCTGCCTTCTGCTTTTAGCTTTTCTTTTTTGCATTACTGGCATAGCAAAGTCAGAAAGTTTCTTTAACCAGCTAACCCTGGATCTTCTCTTAAGCGGCTTAGGAGGAGTTTGTGGGTATTTTGTGCTGCGGACGGTGGAATTTCTGCTCCTTTTCATTTCTCCTCCTCATTCTCCTCCACCTTCTTACTGTCAGCTGCTGGCAAGTGTGTACGCACATCTGCAGCGCTCAGGGAGAAATATCCTCTGACAGAAAGAGAGAGAGAGAGAGAGAGAGAGAGAGAGAGAGAGATAGAGAGCAAGAAGGGGATGAAGAGAGAGATAAAGAATGAGAGAGAGGAAGAGCAAGCAAGAGAGAATGAATGAGGCTTGAGAGCTAGATAAAAAAAAATTGAGACAGAGACAAAGAAGAGGTAGAGATGACGAAAGAGAAAGATAGAGAGATAGTAAGCAAGACAGATAATTAGAGAGATAAGGCTGGGCAAGAACAAAATAGAAATGGTGAGGGGAGAGAGATAAAAATAGAGATAAAGAAGGGTGAAAGAAAAATAAAGAGAGTAAAAAGAGATAAAGGCAAGAGAGACAGAAAGAGAGAGTGGGAAAGAAGGATATAAGAAAATGAGAGACAATAGACAGAGAGAGAGAGAATGAAGAAGTGAGACATAGAAAAAGAGAGATAAAGACAGACAATGTCTGTGGAGAAAATGAGAGATAAAGCAAGAGAGGATGAATGAGGGTTAAGAGTAGGGCTGGGGCGACGCATCGACATAATCGACGTCATCGATTACAAAAATACATCGATTTGCATAACGTGCGTCGGCGCGTCGTAAACATGGCGGCGCCTGTGGAGAGCATTAGAGGTTAGATCGGGCCCAAAAATTCCAACTGGCTGTTTTCGGGCTGTTTTAATGAGCGAAATATGATCAGAATTATGTTAATTAACACGGTAACATAGAAGCATAGAACTATTATTTAATTAAAATGATTTTTAAGAACAGCTAAACACAGTGCTGCAGGTCAAACGCGGAGGAGTTCACGTGCGAGAGAGAGAGAGAGAGAGAGAGAGAGAGAGAGAGAGAGAGATTTGCTTGTTCTACTCACAGGTGAAGGTTCTCTTTGATCTCCTCGTGCTCATATTCTAGTCCCATTCATAATTCTGCAGCTCCCTCAGTGTTTTCTGCCGTATTTTGCGGCTAGCGCGAGCGCTTACAACTGACACCGCGGACCGCGAGGTGCCGCCGCGTTTGTGCCGAATCCGACTCTCTGCTGAATCTGACTCCCGCTTCGCGGACAGAATCGGCACAACACCCCCGCTGTAGAACTGCGGTAGTGAAAACAGCGCTAATAAATAAATTAGTTTAGTTTCACTTTCAGTTTTCGTTATTTTTTTTTAAATAAAAATATAATTAAAAAACAGACGCCTACATCTCGGACTATTTTCTGGAGCCCGGGTCGGATTTACGGGCGGGCCTCGGGTCATGTCGGGTTCGGGCAGAGAATCTAAGCTCTAGAGAGCTTGGACTCCGGAGAGCAATCTCCAGCTACAAAAAAACGCCAGCGGGCATCTAAAGTTTGGGAGCATTTCACGCAAAAGGGCAACAATGTGGTCCTCTGCCATACGTGCAAAAGGAGCACTTGAAGCGCAAACATCCAGGAGCACTATGTCAACAGGGTCACACAGTAAGTTACCATTTACATCAGGGTCTCCGCGGGTGTCCTTAAAAAGACTTAAGGCTGTCTACCAAAGGTTTTAAACCTGCCACAGGCAGAAATTATACATTTTTGGTTTATATTTGTGCATGGCATTTCGCAGTTTCCAGAAACAGTAGCATTATTCATAAGTTCAGGTGTTTAGCTAAGCTAGCTGCCTTAAGTTATTTTAGCTAGCGCCGTCGGCGCTGCGGTGTCACACCGTTTTCTGTCACCGTCGGAATTTTGTGACCAGTGCTCACGGTTATGAGCGTTCATTGGCAAAACGGAAGCTTTCTATACCTACACCTTACCCTCAGCCCTAAACTGAACCGTTTTGGCCAGTCGGGGTAAACATTAGAAACGAACACGTTTCGAATCGGCCAGTGCACCGGTCTGCTGAGAACTACTTGCCAGTGGTCACAAAATCTAGCGGTCACAGAAAACAGTGCAACACACGGTTGTGGTGTATGGGAGCTTATCCATTTTTAGCGTTATAGATCTAAACAACGTGCTGTACATGTAAGTGATTATAAGTGTGGGGTTTGGTTTAGTAGGCTTGTGTTGTTGTTGTTATTATATATAAATATAGTAATTTATCGTTTGCTTTAAAACGTAAAATAATTATTTAAATATGTTTCTCAATGAATAGATTAGTCGACTAATCGAAAAAAAATAATCGTTAGAATAATCGTTTAAAAAATAATCGTTAGGGACAGCCCTAGTTAAGAGCTAGTGGAAGAAAATGAGACAAAAAAAAGAAAGAGAGATAAAGAAAGAGAAAGAGAGGAGAAGTAATCAAGATAGATAATATGAGAGATGAAGTGGAGGAATCCTGGGAAATAGAAAGAGTGAGGGGAAAGGGATAAAGAAGGTGAGAGAAAAAAAGGAAGAGGGGTAGAGATAGAGAGAAAGAAAGAGAGGAGGAAGGTTTTGAGAGAATGAGAGACAGTGGAAATAATAAGGGGGAGAAAGATAAAGAGAGAAATAAAGAGAAGAGTGAAGTAAAGGGTGAGAGCACGAGAGGGAGAAAGAAAGAGACATGGACATATGAAAGGGACAAGAGACAATGAAAGTGAAACTGAGAGAATAAAAGACATGGAGATGCGACACCAAAAGAGATAATGGACAGCTGTTTACGAGAGAGAAAGAGAGAGAGAGAGAGAGCAAGGGGAGCAGAATAAGAAGAGTTAGAAAGGAAAGATAAAAGAGAGCAAGAGAGATAAGACAGATAGTATGCAAGGAGTAAAAGAGTGAGAGGAAGGAGGAGTAAAGTGAAATAAGCAAGAAAAATAGATAGAAAAATAGTGATTAGGAGATGAAGGTGAGAAAAATAAAGCAAAAAAGAGAGAGAGAGACAAAGAGAGGTGATAGATATGAGAGAATGAGAGACAATGGACAGAGAGAGAGAGAGACTGAGACAGAAAGAAAGAAATAGCTGGACACAGTGAGAGGTAATGGAGAGCTGTTTAAGAGGGAGGGAGAAGAGAGAGCAAGGATAGCGGGGAAAAAGTAGAGATACGAAAGGAAAGGTGAGAAAGAGAGAGAGAGAGAGAGAGAGAGAGAGGATGAAAGTGAAATGAGCCAGAAAGAGCAAAGGAATGAATGTGGATGGAGAAAAAGAAGAGAGTGAGAATAAGTGAAGGGAAAACAAGAGACGGAGAGTAAAATAGTAAGAAAGAGAGACAGAGATAAAGTAAGAGAAAAAATAGGTAATATATGATTATTATAGTTTAAAAAAAAACAGCCAGATTCAAATGGCAGAAAAATTGATTTATCACTGTCATGTAAAGATAAGATTTGAAACTCAAATTGGCAATCCTTATGAATAGATCAGTAAAATCATCCTTTTTTTATTTAATTGTATATACCAATTATTTTGTTTATTTAATATATACACAGCCCAGTCAGAATATTATGATATGAGAAAGTTGGAGAGAGGTCAAGAGAAAAAGTGGAAAAATGACAGAGAAGCGAGAGAGAGAGAGAGAGAGAGAGAGAGAGAAAAGTGAGTGGTAGAGAGAATGAAACAGGGGTGTTGTGAGTGGAGACCCGTCAGACCCGCGTGCACACTGTTCTCTAAGAGAGATGTTTGGTGGTCTTCATCAGTCATCCTCCTCGCCTCCCACAGCAAGCGGAACTGCCCTGTCACTCACAGCACCACCTGCAGGGAAATGATGGGTTGTTTCTGTTTTTTTTTCCCACAGTCAGGCGTAACTTGTTGGCGCTGCCTGATTGACGTTTGGAGTTTCTCGGGAATGTCAGATTTAATTGGTTTTCTTTTTTAGCCGTGAACAGAATTCTCAAGCTTTGACCAGATTATTCACAATACCCTATTCTGAACCCTGATCCTCCTAAACTCACTGTGTTAATCAATGGAAACACCTCCTTAAATAGAGATGTGATGTCCTAAGGTAAAAAAAAATCAGAGCTGCACATTAGTACGTCTTGAAAATATTTGAAAACAAAATAATCTTCCTTTCATCATAAAATTCGGACACAAAGAGTAAAGAGCAATTGCCAGATTTTAATAACATAAAAATAGATAGAAAGTTTTTGCATTACATAATTGTTGCTGTCAGGGGGGTCTGAGGCTAAACGCTGCTACTATGATCGGGAGATCGCCAGTTCGAATCCTATTCATGTTGCTTGCCATCGACTACCGGAGCCCTGAGAGAGCACAATTGGTCTTGCTCTCTCTGGGTGGGTAGATGGCGCTCTTTCCCTACACCACTCCAAAGGGTGATGTCACTCAGTACAAGGCGTCTATGAGCTGTGTATCAGAACCGAATCGCTGCGCTTTCCTCCGAGTGTGCTGTGATGCTACTCAGCAATGCTGCATCAGCAGCAGTTTAAAAAGAGGCGGTGGCTGACTTCACATATATGGGAGGAGGCATGTGCTAGTCTTCAGCCTCCTGGTGTTGGGACATCACTAGTGATAGCGGGAGTCCTAATGAATGGGTTGATGATTGGAAATTAACATTTGTTATTTTTGTATTTGTGTGGTTGGTCATTTTCATCACTGTAGTTACACTGACACTGAGTGGTAGTGTGTGTTGTGCTAGTGGTATGAGTGGATCAGCTGCAGCAGTGCTGCTGGAGTTTTTAAACACTGTGTTCACTCACTGTATTCCGATCTATTAGACACTCCTGCTTGGCTGATCCACCTTAAAGATGTAAAGTAAAAGTTAATCTGTTGCTGCACCATCCAGCATAAGTGTCACAGGACGCTGCTCGTGGGACACTGTTGGCTGGAAAATACTTGGTGGACTATTATGACCTTAGCATGCTTCCTGTGAAGATGACTTTCACTTGGTTTCGGCGACCAATATGACGTAATTGCGTAGAAAATGATGTGCACAAAAAGCTGGACGAACTCTACGACCTAAGACATACGTGCCAATGCACGTGATTGGTCGACAGCGTAGGTGTCCTGAGCTGTTTAAAAACTCCAGCAGAACTGCTGTGTCTGATTAACTGCTCTGGGGTGCTCCTGTGGGATCCTGCCCTCTAAAGGACAGGGTAAAATAAGATAAGAATAATAAAGTACGCATTGAAACTGAAGTATGTAATTATAGAACTGCAAAGTGCTTCTATATGGTTAGTGGTGCTGATAGGATGGAAATATTGTGTTGTGTATGCACTACAAATGCAGTGCTACTGCAATATCAGATCAGATTCTCAAAAATCAACTCAAAAACTCACTATCAAATCTGAAGGATCATTAAATGATGGAATTTCAGCTTATATTAGCCAGTAGCTCAATAGTTAATAGCATAATGTAGATAGCATTGGTGCTAAATGCTAATGCTTGTTATTAAACTGAATCGTAGCCAATTTGCTACTCAGTTAGCTTTCAGACTGAACCATGCCAATGCAGAATGCAGACTGAATATAAATGTGATGTATGCAGCTCACTGTGAACTTAACTAGATTTAATTTAAAAAATACTATATTTATTAACATGTAATGCACTGCAATATAAATGAAATGTATATCAAAAAGGTTAAGAATAGCTTTAGACTCGTGAGGGCTAAAGGTCCATCTGTGAAGGCGGTCACTCGTGAGTCCTGTGTAGTATTGGGGGCAGAGCAGCATCATTAAACAGGACATCTAATGAGGTGTGAAATCAATGTGTACAATCTTCTGAAGGCTCTGCATCACTGCAGACACTGAGGCTAATAGTGTGTCGATAGACATTGCCAGTTTAATCATTTGGACCTTGAAACTTGCTCCTCTGCAGTAAACATCTAAGCTCTTGCTTGAACTCTGAGGACGGCCCGGGCTAACAGACAAACAGCGAGCTGTCAGTCTGTGTGATTGATGCCCCACCCCCCTGTGGAGTTGTGTCTCCTGTAGTAGTGCAGAGTAGAAAGACTGGCCTGAAGCATGGCTATTCTTCATCTTATTTCAATTACTGATTGCTTCTTTATTGATGGTCTAGTATTATTGTAGTTTAAAATAAACACTGCAATTAGAAAAAAAAAATCGAATGGATCCTAGCCTCCTTTAGTTCTCGTGTTAAAGACTGATTCATGCAAATCATACAAAATGCAGTCTTTATGAAGCACTCTGTATGAATACATGTTGAAGTACATGTTAGGTGTGTCTAATATAGTGGTTAGTGATTGTCAGTAGAAGGTAGAGGTTTCTAATAAAGTGTCATGAACAAGAGTACAAGATAAGTGTTTCTGATAAAATGGCAAGTGAATAGAAGCACATGGGCTGGTGTTGTTAGTGCAGTGGTGTGTGAGTGAAAGTACAAAGTAGTTGTTTCCAGTGCCCACTGAACAAAAGCACAAGATGTACAAGGTGTTTCCAATTAAGTGACCAGTGAAAAAAAGTAAACAACTGGAGGTGTTTCTTATAAATTGGCCACAGAACAAAAGTACAAAAAAAGTAAGAGTTTTTAATAAAGAAGTGACCAGTAGAAGTAGAAAGTAGAAAGTCTGGGGTTTCTGAATAAATGGCAACAAAGTAAATTATAAGGTAGATGTGTGCATAGATGTTGTATTTTTAGTTATGGAGATACATTGCTATTTTATTCTACAAACTACAGACAACATTTCTCCTAAATTCCAAATAAAAATATTGTCATTTAGAGCATTTATTTGCAGAAAATTAGAAATGGCTGAAATAACAAAAAGATGCAGAGCTTTCAGACCTCAAATAATACAAAGAAAACAAGTTCATATTCATAAAGTTTTAATAGTTCAGAAATCAATATTTGGTGGAGTAACCCTGGTTTTTCATGCATATGGGCATGTTCTCCTCCACCAGTCTTACACACTGATTTTGGATAATTTTATGCCACTCCTGGTGCAAAAATTCAAGCAGGTCAGCTTGGTTTGATGGCTTGTGATCATTCATCTTCCTATTGATTATATTCCAGAGGTTTTCAATTTGATAAAATCAAAGAAACTTATAGAAACTTTCAAAAGCTGTATTTTATCTTTATTGTATTTGTATTTTTTATTATATTTAGTTTTAGTCAGGTACGGCTTTGGTTTATTGTTTTCTGCTTATGTTCTTGTTTCTTTCTCTACAGTGAGTAAATGTTAATTGTCAGTATGGTATTCCTCTAGGTCCTGAACTTTTACTGTACATTTTCACTTATATTAAAGACGCCTTGATGTTGGCAGCAGGGCGTACAGTTCAAGCATGGTGCTTTGCTCTGCTGCAGTATTAATGGGGGGGAGTGATGTGATCTTTGGATGAGGGATCAGGGCTTTCTTAATTGTGGCGTGATAGAAGCCTCATCCTTCATCAGGCCTCGTCCTCGTGATGTTTCATTATGTTTGCAGGTCGACGGACTGTGGGACACGTTCCTGCATCTAAAGCTAGTGAAGTTCACCTGCTAATGGAGGAGACAGGGCCTCCGGCTGACTCGTGATTGTCTGGGCACGGTGCTGCAGGCCGTGCATAGCAATGTCGGGGCCCGAGTGAGAGACAGCTCATCCGAGGCTGCGTTTGGAAGTATCGATGGGGGACGTTGAGGTCGGGGTTCAATAATCAGCAGGTGTGCGTTGAATAGTGATGATGGAGAGCTCTCTGGCTGCGCTATGGCAACCGTCTCTGTCCGACACGGGGGCAGCATTGATTAATCGGCCGTGCTGGTCCGAGCACTCTGTTTACAGGTGAGCGTGATGGCTGGGGTCGAAAAGCAGGGTATGTGGGTTGTCCTCAGCCCACAGAGATTCGTGTCCAACACATAAACTCCCGCAGGTTTCCTCAGGACATCATTTGTTGCTTTCTGCTGCTGTTTTCTCCCACTTGCTGTTACGGAATGTAGGAGTGCTGAAGAAGTTTATGGGCGTCCCACAATGACTGGATTTACAATGACTGAGGGCGCTTTTCTTGAAGTGATCCAGAGAAGAATGTCTTTAGCTTTTTTAAAACTTTTAGTTTTAGAAGTTTTAAAACTAAAAGAAGTATTTAGAACTTTGCCTTTAGCAAGATGCCAAAAGTGTTACACTGTCTTATTCTTTTGGCAATTTTGGTGTGTAATTGTATATTATCTGTGTTTGTAATGAGTGCTCTTAGCAATTTCAACTGGCTGAAGGGGTGTCTACAAACATTGAGTGTATAATGTGTGTGTAGTCAGTGGGACTTTAGTGACTACTGAATATTTGTACAAAACAAAAAAAAAAAAATCAGGTTTATTTTATTTAAATGAGTTTCTTTATATTTTTCATTTAAATTGTTATTATATTATAAAAGAACAAAAACATTTATACAAATGCCCATAAGAGAATATAAAAAGGGAAGGACAGTTTAACTGAAAACATTTTCATAAGAAGCAACAGCCTTGTTTATTCTTATGCACAATGTAACATCTTTTTGGTTTAGCATTGTTAGATTCATTCATTTTTCAGAAAAGTATTTTAATTATTATTGGACTACACTTTATTTGTACCAGGCACCAGGCGCCACTGGGAACAGATGTCATATTACAGGGAGTTAGACACTCCCTGGCCCCTCGGAATCAGAAACAACTGCATTGTAAGTTCACTTCCTCTTAATTGGACCCAACTCTAACCTCATCCCCAACAGGTAGACAATGTTATATATGTATATATGGCAACATGGCAGCCACAGTTTAGAGAAACTTGCCTTTTTTTACAGGGATTTCAGGGCACATTAATTCAGGATTCAGACACTAGACATGGCAACAGTCTGCTTTTATGTGCAACACTGAAAATGAGTCCCATAGATACTGTGGAGGTTCCCAGAGGAGTTCAGTCCTTTGTCTTACACTACAGAACTTTTTCATTTGTAAAAAGTGAATGCAAGGAAATAGCCAGCTTAGATAGTAAGATAGTACAGCAGGTTATGATGGTTGACCTGTTTAGCTCTTGACCAGCATAGGGTATGTTTGACATTATGCTGGGCGTTATATCGATACATACAGTATTTAATTTGTTTTAATGTATTGTCATAACATAGGATAGCTGAAAAAAAAAACAGGCACATTATGTAAATTGCTTGTTCGCTAGAAGCACTTTAGAATGCTGTGTCAGACGTTTAATCTGATATATTAGTCAGATTGCGCTAATTTTTACAGCTATGAACAAATACTGTCTCTGTTTAATGTACACGTTCACTGCTTGCAGTCGCACAATGCTTTGTGTTAAAGCAGCTTTAAACTGCTCATTTATTCGTGCTGGAACACAGAGTCTTCTTGCTATATTTTTTTCTTGCTCCTGCGCCAGACCAATCAGAGGAGAAAATGTGCTTGCATGATTTATTGGTGCGCATTTTGGTGTGTTTAGGTTTATGCCTGTGTGAAACCAAACCAAACAGGGGGAGAAACAAATGCATCACCTAATTCAGACCAAAGAAACAAACTACAGGTCTGAAAGTGCCCTAAAACTGTGCCAAAAGTTCTGCAACATACACATGATTTAGCAAAGCTAACTTAGCAAATGTTTTTAGCTAATGCTAAAGCATGGATATAAGGGTGCTTGTTACCTCCAGATGTTTATTTCATGAAAGGTAATCCTGTGCTTAAAATACAGATTTACATGCACTGAGAGTTCCCCCAGTCTGAATTAGAGACATGCTGTTCGCTCTGGTTACCACACCACTCAGAAGTCTCTAATGACTCCTTCATGGAGTGTGCAGCCTCAAATGAAAGCCAAGGGCTCAGACAAGACATGAGAAAAAAAAGTGGCAGAGATTCCTTTTTATAATTTTTTTTTTGATAGAAGAGTTCATGGGAGCATTTTATTATTCCCTCTTGAATTAATTATTCTGCACTGAGCTTTCTAACCAAATGGCAAATCTGTGTCACTCTAATATTTATTCTCTCATTGTCCGGCTCCGAGTCCTCAGAGAGGCCTGATATCCCTCCCAAATGCTTTATGCTAGCTAAGCCGGCGTCGTGCAGCTGTGGAGCTGAAACACCCGACGGCGGAGAATAACGTACAGTTTTAATTTAGTCATATGCATAACCATCTGAAAACCGCATGTTAGATTGTACTCAGTGGGCTTTTACTGTCTTTGTGCTGGAGATATAATACAATAGACCTACATCCAGGGCCCTAGTTCACTCATAATGTTCGTGAGGTAAATTGGGCGAATAGTGGTGCAATTTTAGACAAATGGATGTAAGAGTAAATGATGAATACCAGCACATTAATTCTATAGTATGGGTTGCAGTCTTATAATGGCTAAGAATGAAGTTTAATGAATAATGAAGTGTAATTAGGTGGAATACAACAGCATACATGCTGTAGGTGCGCTCCAGCTGTCAGTGCAGATTACAGTAGAAGCATAGTAGAATTCTTATTTCTTTTTTAATGATTAATAATGTAACAAGAGTTTAAAAAAAGGCAGATTAAGACAATAAAACACTGAAAAATAGAAAATCATAGTGCTTTCGAAAACTTTAAAGTACATCATTAGAAATAAAAATAGATAAATAAAATTAAATCAAAACTTATGTTAAAAGACTTAAAATTACAGTATGAATGGTAAGAAAAAATATGGGTCAGAATTAAATGCATAAACAGCATAATTAGGTACTATTCATGAAGTCAGCGTGGCTGTGATTAACATGCCTTCAACATGCATGTCTTTCATTTAACGATTTTTTATTTTAGCATATGACCAGACTGGCACCAACCAATATCCTGATCAGAATCAATAGTTTAATGAGAATTAAACCCAGCTGGAACAGTAATATACTATGCGAAAAGGGAATTTTACATATTAATATTGTTCTAATGCACATTAATGACCAATATTCAGTTAAAGGAGACCAAAGTCCTGAAAGAGTAAAGAAAAAGACTGATGGTTTTAAGAAATAAATATAGAAGTGCTCTTTAAAACATGCAGCTTCAAAAAAAAAGATTAATTATAAATATTTAATTTAACGTACTGTAATGTAACAATACCCTAAATAATGTCTCCTCTGCCAAAAGCATTTGAAAGAAGCAAAAAGGTAAAAGAAAAATAATCAAGGTATGCAGGGAATGTCAGTTCTTCAGTTCCTGTGGCTCTTCTCAGTCAATATTTGCATTCTATCTGATTGGCTAAGAAACCTCTACATATTAAATTCTATATTAATGTACTCTGACACCCTTCTCAGGAAAGATTTTCACAATGCTTACAGATCAGAATTGGCATCATCGCATCTAATTCAATGATTCTTGAAATTTCTATTAATACGTTTGCGATAAAACAGTGCAGTTAAGGAACACACCTTACTTCACACCTGGAAACTGGAGAAAACTGGCACAGGTAGAGGAGGTCTGGCTGACCCACATGGCAACACAGTCTTCGTTTCAAAAGGGAAGAGTAGAATTAGAGGTCTGAGAGGTGAAGTGCTGTAATAAAGTCATTGCTAAGATGAGAAAATAAAAAGCTTCTTGTCTGGGCCATGTAATACTGCTACTGGACAACAAAAAAATCGGGTTTCTTTTGACTGGTAGTGTATGTTCATTAGAAAACTGCATTTAAAATTGTTCTAAAGTGATTTCATTTGAGCAATTGTTGATGGCTTGTATGTGTTGTGACACTGAATCACAATAACGTCACCTTTAGTGCAGGGAATTAGGAAGGTCCGGGTCTGGGGGCTGCATGGTGTGTAGTTAGCCTTTAGCATTTAGCACTCAGGACACATACACCAGACCCCCCATTTTCATTTGCTGTTGCATATTACATTACATTACATTACATTACTTTACATTACATTTGGCAGACGGTTTTATCCAAAGCGACTTACAATAGTGAAGTACAAAAGTAATAAGCAATTGTGAAATTTCTTTTCAATGCTTTATTCGATACATAGATCCATAAGAACTAAGAAATCTTCAGGATTCTTTATATAAGGATTCTATATAAGAGTGCTTATATATCATGTTAACAAATCATTTTTAATATGCTTGCTTCTATTGGTATATAATATAATGAAATCATGTAGTTCATATTTAATTTAAATTGAATAATAACTTTGATTGCTAAAAACGAACAGAATATGGGTAACTTTCACTTAATTGCTATATGGATCCTCCGTGGAAACATGCACCCAAAGTGTAATTACGGTGCGTAGCAGTGGACAAATGGCTATTTTATTCCGGACAGGACAAAAATTACGGGACGACCACAGAGTTCAGAGAAAAACAGTAGGTAATTCTACCTGTAATTTTCTCAGAGGACGTCTGAGAAAAACATGTACATGGTTGTTCCGGACTGGAATAAAATCACAGAGGGTCCCCCCATAAAAGAGAAAATTACCCATAATAACCCCCTGAGAAACTAATCCTGTCCAGGTAGGACTATAAATGAATTTTTCTATCAGATTGTTTCTCACAGTGAGAGGGACCAACAAGAGAACTGCATGTTCTAACATACAAACTACAAATCAATCAACATTTAATTATAGAGAAGATAAATATTAATCAATCATTTTGTTTTTAATTAGAAATAATTTAGCTGACTAATAACAAAAGTCCATTATTGAATAAGCAAAACTGTACATTAACAGACTGTTTCTCAGCTGCCGGGGGACTTGGTTGGCTGCTGCATTTAACCTGTCATGGAACTGCGCCCAGTCTTCTCACCTGGTGATGTGATCTATCACAAACACAACTTGTGTGACATCTCCTCAAACTCAAACTGGAGTGGATCTCGACTGTTAGGAGTGCCTGAGGCTGGTGCTGAGTTCATGTGAAATGTTAGAGCCTTACTGAAACCTGCTCACTCCACAGTCACTCACCTGACTGATCCCAGAGCATGGCCTTCCCTCACAATCAGCATCTCGCTCACTCACTCACCAACATGGAGAAGCACTTTCCACCCTGCCGTACTGTGACCTCTGCTTTCTCCTCCTCCTCCTCCCTCGCTCACTCATTAGCTCACGCTGCTCTTGATTGACTGGAGAATTCCAGCCCTCTGAAGAAAATGCCACTAATTGCCCTTCTTAGCGTCAAATGGTTCATACACAGCCAATATGCTAGCGAATCCCAGAGGTAATAAATCAGTTTGGACAGATGGAGGCACGCTCAGATTATTTTCAAATGAGTTGATGTGCTCTCCCCCAGCAAGGGCTGTACATTAAAAGCATGCCATTGTGAAAATTAATAAGCATTCAAGAAGATGGTATTGCATAGTTATTAAGCAGAGTGTTTTATGCTCTATGCATTGTTTTGAACTTTTAATATGCAGATATGCTTTAGTATACACACAATAATGAGCATATCTGCATGTGCACATTGTCGAAAATCATATTAGCAAGTCTTCACAACTTCACAACTTGAGAACTTGTAGCTTACCATCAGTAGATAAAGATAAAGTGCATGATGCTAATTCAATAATTCTATTAATTGTATATTACTTGTGGAAGATGTAGTCAAATGAGATCCTGATTTATGTTGTATCAGTTGCAAAAAAATAGTCTCAGACCAAAAATATATTTTTGTGTTTATTCAAAGAATCTTATGGACAAAACAGGGTTTTTGGAATGCACTAAATAATGAATTCAAGGTTTAAGTGAAAAATGACATCTAAACAGCCTCATGCTTCAGAGTTCTGACTATTGCAAGATAACCAGACTGATCTTCCTGCATTAGCTTTAGTCAGAAAGCTATCCACCCCTCCTAATCATTTCAATTCAATTCATTTCAATTTTATTTATATAGCGCTTTTTACAACAAAGGTTGTCACAAAGCAGCTTTACAGAGACAAACAGGTCCACGCCTTTTATAGCTCTCATTAGCTCTCATCCTAGTCTGGACCTCGAGTGAGTAGGGTACATCATCGAGACCTGACCTGAGATGATGACAGCATGTTTGATTAGCCTGCACTAATCTCAAACAGGCACCACGGGTAAATGTCTGGTAAGATAAAAATTTTGTCCTCATGAAGCACAAATAGTTCACAAAAAGTGATTAAATGTACCGTTTCCATACCAACTCTTGAGAAGCCTTTGACTCTCAAAGTAAAACACAGCACATATGAATTTTTACCCATGGTATGAATCACTCAATAGAATTAATCAGTGATCATAAAGTAAAACTGGATAACATACTGATTATGCTAAATATTTGTTTAGAAAAAATACTGATTATTTATTTGATTGAAAATAAATAATCACAATATACTGCAAAACAAAACTCTTACACTTATTCTTAAACTTGTTTTCTACGTTAGCCAGCATGCTTCTGTATAAAACCAAAATCTTTATAGGAATGTTTGGGTCAGGGCTGGACAAAAGTCAGACACATGCATATTAAAAAAAAGGGAAGAGGCTACTTTTATTACAAGACTAGAATAAATGCTAAACAGGTACATATCAAAAGATGAGAAAAACTGAGAAAACAATGGCTAGGCAAAAAGTCAGAGTCAAAAATAAAGTAGCAAAGGTCATGTACGAAAAATCAAACAGGTGCCACAGAAATGCTAGTAATGCTAGGCGGCTAGTCAAAACTAGGCAATTGACTGAACAAAGGAGAGGGTATATATAGACAGGAAAGCAAGTGAAAGCAATCAATAGTCAGGTGACTGAGACAGAGTGAGTGTCAGCTGCATTTTGGGAAATTGGGCAGACAGTGCGTGAACACAGGGTTTAGAAACTCCAGCAGCACTGCTGGGTCTGATCCACTCATACCAGAACTACTAACTGTTCCTTTATGCTTAGTGGAGCTGATAGGATGGACAATGTAGTGTAAAGAAAATAAATCTGTCATAGTAAGTTTAAAGGACTGTGTAATGTATTGTGGTGTAATAGTATGTCATATATAAAAGATGTAAATAGATTTATAATTAAGTCATTTTTGGGGCATTTTTCTGTTGGAACACAAACCTATCTTTCTCTCTCTATCTCTCTTATTCTCTTTCTCTTCCTCTCAGTCAGTCTCGAGCAGTCCTGCCCACTCTTTTCTCCTACTCATTGCCAGGGGTTTAGCATTACTGCTGCAGCTCTATTTGAATAAATCTGCCATACACTCCTCTTCCTCTCATATCTTCCTCTCTGCTCGAACGCCAGGCAGTTGGACACTTGTTCGGCCACCGGATACAAAACTGGCTGCTGGCTGGTGATGACTGGTGATTGACAGGCCTCCGGAAATCAGGAAATCTTGTTCTCCTGGCCTCTTGTTGCACCCCATTTATCATCAAGTGCATCACATTCATCTTTTTTTTTCCGTTCTTCCAGAGCGCCCTGCTTCTCTCGTAGAGAGTCAGCCAGCCTGCACTAATGTCCCTGTTGTTGTTGCCCTGGTAATTTACTTTACAAATGCACCAATCATTACGCTGCAGTGCTATTCATTATCAAAATCAAGCACGTAAACAAACACTAGGTGATTTATTCGATTTCAGGGCTTATGGAGAGCTGGGTTTTCATAACCGTTCATTTGGAACATCCCTGGGTCACAGAATAAATACAGTTGACATTGCATTCATATATATTTTACATATTCTGCATATATGCATGCAGAGTTGTGCCTACTCAACTCAGTGCTGCATTTCCTTAAAGCCAGTTGCCGGAAAAGCTCAGATATGCTGCATGTTTTAGCGAGGATGATGCTGTTGTTGTTGTTGTTGTTGTCATTCCAGAGCAGCGTCTGTTGTTGCCGTTCTGAAAACCAGCGTGCCAGCTGCAGTGATCCCTCATTAGCACTTTAGCGCCCCTGATGGCAGTCGATTCTTTCCACTTCAGCGCCACCTGATCCCCTCTACTTCAACTAAACGAGACATTATGGACAGTTCACTCATAATATAGTCGCAAAAATTCACGACGGCAATCTCTCAGCTTTAGCTTTGCACAGCCACCGAATGTACTTAATCTAGCATCTGTGTGGACTTGGCCCCGGCGCCCTCCCGCCACGCAGGACACAAACTTTAACACTCAGGATTAAACATTCATGCGGAGCTTGGCCAACATCGTGGCAGCAGACCTACAGCGACTGGGATACTCCGTGTGGAAAGAAGCCAAGCAATGCAGGAGAGGTAAATGCAGGGCTTATCCATGTCGATTTGTGACTTTTGTCAATTGTTAGTTGTGTCAAATTGCCAGAATAGTATAGAAAAAAACAAAAAACTTTTACATTATCATTTTCTAACCTCTGTTGATCCTTTAGAAGTAAGTGTTTTTGTTACTGCTGTATTAATGCTGATATCTGTAAATGACTTGGCTTTACATTGATCTTCTTCAAACGAGGACAGACCCACAGTGTCAATAATACGAAGCACCAAAAGCTGTAACCTCTAACAGCATCCCCTGTTAAAGAATCGTTTTAGCAAGCTGAAGGTTTTCCTCAAAGGAAGTGCTGTTAGTGCTCGAATAGACATCTTACTCACTTATTTACATGCTGTTTTGGAGAACCTCCAGTCTGCTAAACCCATGAGGTGCTCCACATCTAAAACAGTCTGGCACTGTTGGTGTGAATAACTTTGGTGTGAATAAGAGACACTGCATTGGTGTAAGCTGACAAAAAATATACTCTACGTAGTTTGCATACTGCATCAAAGTCATAAAAAAAAAACAGTACATTTAAAACATGCTTTACATGTATTTTCCGTCATACATGCTTTTAATTTTTCAATCTTAGATTTTTATTTAAGGTATGTTGACAAATCTTGTTTGTCACTATTTTTTCAAACTGAAAAAAAAAAGAAATGTAGTTTTTATTTTTTATGAAGCCTTATGTCTGTATGCAGTCAGATTTTGTAATCATCATTAGCTCTATTCGTAACTCTTCCTCTCTAATTAACTCCCAGAGTTTGTAGCTTTTATCTGTGACCAAACTGTTTCAGTGGCTTGCAAAAATATTCATACCCCGTGAACATTTTTTTTGCCATTTTGTCACCTTAAAAGCACAAACTTGTATTTTATTGAGATGTATTTTATTGAGATTTTAAGTGATAGACCAACACAAAGTATGACATAATTGTGAAGTGGAACTGTGATGTACAAACGTATTCCCTCCTACATCAATTTCTAGTGGAGCCAGTTTTTGGTGTATGTCTCTACCAGCTTTGCACGTCTAGAGACTGAGATTTTTGCCCATTCTTCTTTGCAATATAGTTCAATCTCAGCTGGGTTGCATGGAGAGTGTCTGTAAACAGAAATGTTCATGTCTTTCCACAGAAGCTCAATAGGATTTAGGTCAGGACTTTTGCCATTCTAAAAAATGTTTTTTTTTTTTTTTATCTAAAGCATTCCACTGTAGCTTTGGCTGTATGGATCATTGTCTTGCTGAAAGGTAAATCTCCCCCTTCACAGTTTCAAGTCTTTTGCAGCCTCCAACAGGTTTTCTTCCAGGATTGCCCTGTATTTAACTCCACCAAACTACCCATCATCTCTGACTAGATTCTCTGTCTCTGCTGAAGAAAATCAGAAAAGGGATGCTCAAAGCTTAGGACATGTTTTTATAACCTAACCTTGCTTTAAACTTCTCCACAACTTTATCTCTGACCTGTTCACTACTGTTCTCTAAAAAACACAGTGGGATCTGTATTTACACTAAAACTAAATCACACTCAGCTGGACTCTATTCATTAATTAAGTGACTTTTGAAGGCAATTGATTGCACTGGATTTTGTTTAGTTTTTTTTTTTTTGGAGTAAAGGGGGCTAAATACTTTTGCAAGTCACACTTTTTTCAGATTTTTATTTAATTCAAGTTTTGAAAACTGTATAATTTTTCATCCACTTCACAAGTTTATTCTACTTTGTGTTGGTCTATCACTTAAAATCTCAATAAAATACATTTGAGTTTGTGGTTGTAAGGTGACCCAATATTAAAAAAGCAATTTAAGGGGTATGAATCCTTTTGCAAGCCACTGAATATTGCAAAAAAAGAACTTGCTTTCCACTTTTCCCCTGATCAATCAAAAGTGACCATATGTGAGAAACATCCCCCAGCTAATAACTCCAATAACTCAATCAAGCATGCCAGGGGCTGCTGACCGGCCAACGATTATTAACTCCATTCGGCGATTAACTGCACCATTCACATGTTTAACTGGACAATTATGCTGCATTAAAGATCCGCCGCAATCAATCGCATGCTAAACAGCGGAGGCTGGGCCAGCTGCACGGGGAAAACTGCTCATTCATCAGCTGCTGGAGGCTTCTGGAGCTCAGCAGCTGAATATCTGCACTCTCTGAGGAGCTGAGAGGCAGCGAGTGAGAGCTTTTCCTGTTTACAACAAACCTTTCACCTTCGATCTCCACTGACGAGGCATATCTCACACTTTAGCTGCTTTATAAACAATACAGTGAATACAGGAGATATCCACGCACATTTGCATAGATAGCAGCTCCGAGGATTCTGACGGGTTTAGCGTCGGCTGTGTAAACTGCAGGGAAGTTCCATATGAATAATGGAGGAAAATGTGCTGTACAAATCAAAAGTTTGGGCTCAGTTGGAGTGACAGTGCATATTCTATGTTCAGTACATTTTTATCTGGAGGAAATCTGTGTATAGATTTGTTTGTGAGAAGTGCTTACCTCAGCAGTGATAGAGTGTTTTTGTCCAGAAAACAAACAAAAAAACAGTATAGTATTAGAATTAATGCAAGCAATCTGTAGTTAGGGGTTATGTTCACATTACCAGGCTGAAACAAGTGAATCAAATCTGATTTTATTTTTCTTGTCTTAATGTGACTTCAGCCCCATTTAAATCAGATTTGATTTATTTTATATATGGTCTTAGATCAGTTTGTTAGTTTCCTAACACATCAACACACCTCAAATTGTGCTGTAAACACCAGGCTTTACTGAATTAATCCTTGAACTTCCATTAATATTTTATTCAGTGACCGATCTCCTTATACTGCATATACAGTGTTTGCAGAGACAATGTGCGTAAATGCAAAAGTGACATTTCGGAATGTGAAATGTCAATGTAGTCCATTCTGAGCTGGAATTGATGCACCCATATTTTTCTTTTATTAGTCAGTAAAGATATTTCCCAGGAGTTTTAGCAGAAGTAGACTTTGGATGTGTTATGTTGCACCATAAGCTCACCTAATTTACTAATTTAATGAAGCACTGTTTAGAAAAAAATATATATGTTTGATGTTAGCTGGTCTTCCTCAAAGAGAGTTCTCTCCTCTCACAAACATCAAATCACAGTGTATTATATTAGTTATTTAATTATATTTTCAGATACAGCAGTGCTGCTGGAGTTTATAAACACTGGGTCCATTCACTGTCCACTATATTGGACACTCCTACTTGATCCACCTTGTAGCTGTAAATGAATGAATGAATGAATGAATGAATGAAGTTACACTTACACAGCGCTTTTCTAGAAACCCAAGGACGCTTTACAATCATGTTTTACACACACCCATTTATACTCAGCAGCAGCCAATAGCGCATAGTATACTCTCAACCCGGAAACCACCGTCCACCTGCATCAGGCATTACTGCCAATCCATATCTGGGCACAAAGTCATTCATACATTTGCAAACACATATATACCATACACACCATACATACCATACACATTCACAGCCCACAGGATGCTGTTAGCTAAATATATCTGGTTGGACCTCAAATAATGTGAAGAAAACAAATTCATATTATTCAAGTATTCATAAATCTATATTTGGTGGAATAACCCTGGATTTTAATCCCAGTTTTCTTGCATTTTGACATGTTCTCCTCCACCAGTCTTACACACTGCTTTTGTATAACTTTATACCACTCCTGGCATAGTTCAGCAGTTCAGCTTGGTTTGATGGCTTGTGATCATCCATCTTCCTCTTGATTATATTTCAGAGGTTTTCCATAATGGTAGAATCAAAGAAACTCATCATTTTTAAATAGTCTCTTATTTTCTTCCAGAGCTGTATTTTTGGTTGGTGGGCTATTGTCAGTCCAACGTTGACATTGGAGTGTGTAAAAACTCCAGCAGCACTGCTGTGTTCCTGTGCTTTTGTACCAGCTCTATACTTGCTGTAATACCACTCAAATAATACATGTTCTGTGAAGAAGGACTACAGTCTGTAATTACAAAACTACAAATTGCTACTGGATGCTCATTGAAGCTAAAAATATCACAATAAAACATTGTTGAAAAAGTAATGAAGCATATTGTTTTGACTTAACTCTGAATATAACCAAGACTGTGAAGCATCTAACATAGAATATAGTTTTAGTAACTTAACTTTTTGTTATTTTATAGTTGTAGATTACAATGTGGAATGAGATGAAAATGAAAATGGAATGAAAATAATAAAAAAAAGGCTTTTATAAATATGCACGTCCACGCGTTTCAGTAGTACTACATGAGCTAATGAACTGCACAGAAACACATTAATAAATATTACAATTTAAATAAATTAGGCCAGAGTGAGTAATTAAGGCTTGTTGCTGTTGTTTTTTTTTTGTTTTGTTTTTTTCAAATGTTGTAGTGAGAATTGATTTTTTTCTTAGCAAATTGTAAGAAATATCACACATGTGCTTATGAATATTATTACAAACCTCACAGGTCCACTGAACAGATGACAGAGGCAGCTTGCTCATACATTCACATGTGAAAAAGTTTGGCTTCTATTTTTACAACAGCAGCAGCAGAAGTAGAAGAAATCTGTAGAAGCAAATCTCTTAAGATAAGAAGTTGAATTAACTTCTCACCTTGCGGCTCCGTGTCCACAGTTGTGTGTATGTGTGCGTTTTCGTTAGCGTGTGTCTGTGTGTGTGTGTGTGTGTGTGTGAGTGACTGAGCTGTGGAGCTACAGATGGGTTTCATATCCTCCCAGTCCAGTCTGAGCATTATAATGTGCACAGGCCTGATTTGTTCCTGCCAAATTGACTGCTTGACATTCCTCCAGCGCTGTCTGGCCTGTGTTGGCAGCAGCAGCTCTGAGCCCTGCCTGCT